>NW_024734436.1:0-19298 GCF_018991925.1 Homarus americanus | reverse complement strand
TGAAATTATTATAGATCGTTAAGGGTATCCCAATAGGGTGTGTCATAGGAGGGAAGATCAGCTAAAACTAATGGCCCATCACTTTTTTGGTAGATTTTAGTGTATATAAACAGAAAATAATTTCAGTTTCAATATTTTGCAACCTTTTGCTAGGTACATTTTAGCGTGAAATTTATCGAAAATCTAACGTACAGCTGCATTAGTGCATTACAATTAAATAGTGAACATTGCTTTCTCACTTCATTCTTTAACAACCCGACTAACAATATTTTTTTCTGTTTCAGTTTCTGATGCATTTATAAGTTGATAATATTTGCGATGGCTGCTTGTGTCAGGACGAGGAACCAAAAATCCAGCCATCTCAGTCACTATCTTGGGTCTTGGAGAGAGCTCCTGAAGTCGGAGTTGCCTACATTGAGAGATGCTTTGAGATACTGTGTTTTAATCAGGCAAATCAGTGAAAAGAACCAAAGAACTTACACAAACAAAGACATTGCCAGTGATATGACCAAAGCTGTCTTGGCACAGTACACCTTGGCTAACGCTCAGTTCAAGCCTCCAGTCATAACAAGTCAGAAGAAGATTAGTGAGAGACTGCCAGCTAGTTGGGAAAAGGCAAGAGATATCTCTGGGAGAGGAAACTTGCAGTTAAGGACAGCTTAAGCAAGCAACTGGACCAGTTATTTATTACAAATTACTTGCAAGTGCCCAATTGTTCTCTGTCCTGAGTTTGGATGCGATCGTGACTGTAAATCTGAGGCCCACATCTCCTGTATTTGCAAGCGTGAACTGAAGATTCCTGTGATCGAACTGGCATTTGTCAAAGCACAGAGAGAGAAGACTGGCAGTATAGGGGCTCTCATGATTTCTAGCCAAGATATTCCGGAGTCCAAGAGACAGGAGGCTGCCACAGAGAGACAGAAGAGGAGAAGAGGTGCCGAGGAAAAGAGACTTGAGAAGGCCCAGGGTGAGGTAAAAAAGGCCGATGATTGGAGTCAAGCTGATTCAGAGTTTAATGACTTCCCCTATGGCTGATCCGAGTGCTGACCAGGAGAATGGTGACGTGGTCTCAACCCAGAAAAATAATGATCCTAAACCTTCCAGGCATAAGATTCGAAATAGGAAAGATATCCCGAAAGATAGCTTCCTGGCCAGCATGACACCTTTTCACACTGTCCTGGTGAGAGGAAACTGCAGAGATAGCAACAGCTGCCTGGATTGACGGTGGTTTGATAACACCTGATGATGTTCACCTGGTGATAGATCATAACAAAGTAAAGGAGAGCTCAGAGAAACTTGTCAGTACCTAGAAGAGGAGCTTGATAAGGGATAAGAGAAAATGGAATCAATTGGTTTGTTCTTTGATGGGAGAAGGATGACACTCAAAGTGTCTATGAAAGTTTGAGATTCTGGACAAGTTGTTCCCTGCCATGGTGAAGGAGGAACACTACTCCCTGCTGCAGTGAACCAGGAGGAAGTATTTGTGGCATTTCACTCCAGAGAAAGATGACATCAGGAAACCAGCTGAGATAATGGCAGATAACATTGTGAACTGGCTCAGAGAGAGGAACGTAGACCAGACCCTGCAGGCCATTGGAGGGGACAGCACCAACACGAACACAGGGTGGCAAGGGGGGGTCATACAGTGGATAGAGCGGAAGATTGGGAGGAAGCTGGTCTGGATTGTTTGTGACCTCCACACCAGCGAGTTGCCACTCAGACATCTGATCCAGGAGCTGGATGGCAAGACTCTTTCAAACAACAGATGGTCTGGTCCTCTTGGCAAGATGCTGGACTCTGCCACTGAGTTAGAAATAAATCTGAGCTTTGAAAAAATCACAGTTGGCCCTCCACTCGTTGAGCTTGCACATACTGTCATTGACGACCTGAGTACTGACCAGTACTATGGTTACATGATTTGCAGTGCCATGAAAACTGGGGGTCATGCTTTTGATAGACTTGCTTACCTGCAGATAGGTCCAGTCTCACATTCTAGGTGGCTCACAAACGGCTCTCAGGTTCTGCAGCAGAATTTGGGTCACCATCATAAACTGAAAGGGAAACCAGCTTCACAACCTGAGACTTATTGTCCAATTCATCGTGAGTGTCTACTTGCCAAATTGGTTCAACACCAAGGTCAAGTCAACATTCTCCGAAGGTCTGAGGAGCAGCCCTTCCAGCTTGAGCCCTGAGGAGTCAAATAAGGAAGGTTGTTCAGATTGTGGAGCAGACTGTAGTAGACCTTCTGGTATGCCTATCCTGAGGCAGTTCTGGCAGACAATGCTCTGCAGTAAGGATGAGGAGGAGAGAAGAGTGGCAGTCAAAAAGATCTTGGATAAGGAGACTGCAAGGGAGAGGATCTGGGCATGACGAATCAGTTGGTGACGATTCCTTCGGGGTCAGGAAGACTCCTGAAGTCAATCTAGGTGCCAAGACCCTCACTGATCTCATAGATCTGGATAACATCCAGGCTGGCAGTGAGCCCCCTCTTACCTGCAGCCTCACCAATGTTCAAGTCAGAGCTTTCCTGGACAACCCCATGCATGTCCCTGCCTGGCCCTCGCACACCCAGAGTATAGAGCGTTGTGTACAGCAAGTGAGCGAGGCCAGCAGTCACGTGTACAGCCAGGAGAGGAGAAAAGGCTACATCCGAGCTCAGGTATTTGATGATTTTGTTTTCTAAAGGAATATTAAATTTAATAAATGTGTCAAGATCATTCGTTTCACTATTCTGGATCATTTTCATCCTAATAAATTAACCTGATACATATACTTTACTTTAAATAAGCTATTTAGTGGTGTTGGTAAAAGGGTGGGAATACTGAATTTTCATAAGATTTGAAGTTAAAATTTACCTAGCAAAAAATGAGAACTTTTCAAATCTGAAGATATCACATGATTCTGCACATAGAACTACATCATTAATACCATGGGCCGATTTTTCAAACTAAAAAAAAAAAATTCGCCTCCGTATGACACACCCTAATGACCATGATTATAACAACCACGACGATGAGCATAACCACGACAATGATTATAACAACCACGAGTATAATTATAACAACCACGACGATGATTATAAAATCCACAACTATGATCATAACAACTACGACCATGATCATAACAATGACTATGATTGTAACAACCACGACCATGAGTATAACAACCACGACCATGATAATAAAAACCACGACTATGACTATAACAACCACGACTATGATTTTAACATCCACGACCATGATTATAACAACCACGACCATTATTATAACAACCACGAATATGATTATAACAACCACGACCATGATTATAACAACCACGACCATGATTATAACAACCACGACCATGATTATAACAACCACGACCATGATTATAACAACCACGACCATGATTATAACAACCACAACTATGATTATAACACCCACGACCAAGATTATAACAACCACGACTATGATTATAACACCCACGACTATCATTATAACAGCTACGACAATGATCATAACCAAGACCATGATTATAACAACCACAACTATGATTATAACAACCACGACCATGATTATAACAACCACGACCATGATTATTACAAAAAAGACTATGATTATAACAAGCACGACCATGATTATAACAACCACTAATACGATTATACCAATCACTACTATGATTATAACAACCATGACCATGATTATAACAACCACGACGATGAGCATAACCACGACAATGATTATAACAACGACGAGTATAATTATATCAACCACGACGATGATTATAAAATCCACAACTATGATCATAACAACTACGACCATGATCATAACAATGACTATGGTTGTAACAACCACGACCATGATTATAACAATCACGACCTTGATAATAAAAATCACGACTATGACTATAACAACCACGACTATGATTTAAACATCCACGACCATGATTATAACAACCACGACCATGATTATAGCAACCACGACCATGATTATAACAACCACGACCATTAATATAACAACCACGAATATGATTATAACAACCACGACCATGATTATAACAACCACGACCATGATTATAACAACCACGACCATGATTATATCAATCACGACCATGATTATAACAACCACTAATAAGACTATACCAATCACTACTATGATTATAACAACCATGACCATGATTATAACAACAACGACGATGAGCATAACCACGACAATGATTATAATATCTGAAGGTTACTAGTGTGCCCTGAAGAATGCAGTGATGGCTAGGGAAACACTGTGTAACACTGAGTCCGTTTATTGTGGATGAGAGAAATACAAGTGGTGACCAGCGTGTGCCAAGCACAGCTCACACAGTCAGACTGAGGCTGCCTTGCCATATGGCAGCCTCGGGGCAATGTTGCCACATAACACGTGCAGTGTTGCCACGTGATAATATATATAAATGCTACTCGGCACAGTAGCTTATGTACAGGGTTGCTACTTGGCACAGTAGCTTATATACATAACCTACATCTCCCTCTCCCCCTCACGCTCATAGTCTTTGTCTTGAGCGGACTTCTTAGTTCTAAGTCGCTTCTTAGTCCTAAGTCGCTCCGAGCGTCGAGGTGCACTGTGGGGCGGATCCTCGTGAAGTGTAGGTGACTCGTCCTCGGTCAGGGGGCCAGCAGCAGGGGGGTGGGACTGGCCGGAGGAAGCGGCGGTTCCTCCACCAGACACGGCCGCTCGGCATCCTGACCTTGTAGTCCCGCGACCGGCCGACGCCCATCACTATGCCAACCTTGTGCCGACGTGTCGTCGTCGGGTCCTGGACGCGGACAAGGGCACCAATCTCCAGCGGCTGAAGAGGGCGGGCACGGTCGTCATACCGAGCCTTGGCGTCCTGGGCACGTGTAGCGGCGCGGCGGTAGCAGCTCTCGGCTCTGGTCTGCCAGTCCTTCGCAAAGGCCTTGGCGTGTGTAGGAACGCAAGAGCGGAGAGGGTGACCATACAGGATCTGGGCAGGGGAGCGTCCTGTGTGGGTGGGAGTGGACGCGGGTTCTGGGCAGCTCCGTGTGGCAGCGCCAGGCGCGTCGCTCGTCGACTCACGCACCCTGCTGGCGGTGTAACGAGCAGCTGGGATCTGCTCGGGAAAGTCTCTGGGCACCACGCCTAACTCCTTGCAGTGCTCCCACGACAACAAGGATGTAGCGAGAGTAGGCTGCACGTCGATCCATCCGTGACACGACCTGTCGCCGTAGGTGATCTCTGCCTGAAAGGAGCCCACAGCGTCCGGCATCTGGGAACCATCCGTATTGTAGTACTGCAGCTGCGGCGGTGGTCCCAGGCCGCGTTTGGTGAGGCCCAGTTTCTGGAGGTGCTTCAACCCAATCACCGTAGTATCGGCGCCGGTGTCCGGTATCACCTCGATGTGACCCGACACATCACCGTGTGTGACGGCGACGCGGATAGTAGGGGAAGGGGTAGCCCTGGGGCGTGTGGTCGATTCCACCCTCCTGATGTGACTCTGCTGCTGCTTGGGGCTGCGTGGGCCATCTGGAGGGGGCTGCGTGCGAACCACCCCGAGGGAAGTGCGCTGCTGTCCTCCTCGTCTCGGGCTTTTGGGCTTGGGTTGGCGGCAGCACTTGTCGTAGTGTCCATAGCGACCACAGGCCTGACACTTGTGGCCTCGTGCAGGGCACCTGTCTGTGTTAGACCAGTGGCCCTTACGGTCACATCCACGACACAGTGCGTCGGCGGCCGGGCAAGTCTTGGGGCTGTGCTGCTTTCCACAGCTGCCACAGGAAGCACTAGGCGGAGGCATGGAAGAACGTGTGGCAGCCTTCGCGTTGTTGGCCGCCTTCTTATCCTTCTTGTATTGTGAGATAGCTCTCACAGCAGGTGGGGCCCATAAGGCAGAGGTGGCGGACTTAGTGGCCTCGTATGACCGACATTCAGTCACTACCACCTGGAGTGTGGAGGAAGCGTCCAGGGGGATGAGTCACTGCATCAACTCTTCGTGCCTGACACCTGTCAAGATCCCGTGCTTGATCCAGGCTTCCTCACATTCCCGGCTGTGCGCCTTGCAGACGTCGATCTCCTCAGACAAACTCTTCAAATGTACAAAAAAGTCGTCAAAGGATTCGTTCTCCGCCTGCTTGCAGCTGGTAAAGGCACGGCGACGCAAAGCCTCGTTGTTCCGACCCTTAACATGCTCCTGTAAAAGGTCGAGCACATCCGTCACTGAAGAGGTAGAGTCGGGAGGCACGTGCAACGTGTGCTCCAAAACTCTCTGGGTCTCCAACGACAAACACATCCGCAGTTGGATGAGCTGTTTGTTTGGAGGCATGCTGTCAAGGTCCACCATCGTAGAGTAATCTGTCCAACGCCGCCTCCACTCACGAAAAAGCTGAAACGTGACGTCTGGTGAGAGGGCGGGTGGGGGTTGAACAGATGCCTTGGGAGCTGTTTGTTTGGAGGCAAGAGTACCTGGAGGACGCTGGTGTGGTGGAGGAGGGAGTGTACTGGCGCCTTGAAGCGCGCTACCTGCGAGTGAGGGAGGGTGGGTTAGCGCCAGGGTCGCCAATAGTGCCTCAAAACGCAACTTTTCCTCCTCTCTTCGTGTCTCCTCCCTCTGAAAATCCATTTCTCTACGTCGCTCGTCCCGGTCGTCCATCCACCTCAGAATTGTGGCAATGTCCGTCACAGGAGGTGGAGGATGAGAGTCTGCGCCCGGTGGAGGGGAAGGTGGTGGGGCGTCGTGTCTCCCATCTTGACGTTGTCCCTTCTTACCGCCCATCTTAGTGTATGCGTGGACTGCACTGTTTAATATATAAAGTGGCGCCTCAACAGCTCGAACCACATATATATGACATAAACCGCGCGAAAATCACGCATATGGTCCGCTGTTCTGTCCGTGAGTGAGTGAGTGCGTGCGTGCGTGCGTGTGTGTGTCTGAGAGAGTGGAGGGAGCGTGGACAGCTGCGTGGTCCGGCAAGACCGTCAGTGTCCCCCGGATGTCGCACGAGAAGGGTGTACGCCTGCGTGCTCCGTGGGTACCACAAAAAAAAGACAGGCCAATGCTCAACTCAGCTCTAGACACACACTAATACACTGACACTAACACTGGCACCGTCACTAAAACGCACTGTGACGGAGCAACACTGCACATCGCGGCGAAACACAGGCAACACAACACAACACACTGAGTCGACGCGCATCACCGGCAGACGTAACTGTCGGCATTGTTCACACACTTTGTAAGTCCACAGATCCTACTCACTGCGCCATGAAGGTTACTAGTGTGCCCTGAAGAATGCAGTGATGGCTAGGGAAACACTGAGTAACACTGAGTCCGTTTATTGTGGATGAGAGAAATACAAGTGGTGACCAGCGTGTGCCATGCACGGCTCACACAGTCAGACTGAGGCTGCCTTGCCATATGGCAGCCTTGGGGCAATGGTGCCACATAACGTGCAGTGTTGCCACGTGATGATATATATAAATGCTACTCGGCACAGTAGCTTATATACAGGGTAGCTACTCGGCACAGTAGCTTATATACATAACCTACACTTACAGTGATTTATTTGCATATATACATATGCATATATTTGCATACACATACCTACATATATATATATATATATATATATATATATATATATATATATATATATATATATATATATATATATATATATATATATATATATATATATATATATATATATATATATATATATATATATAATTTCCCTCACCCTAGCAAACTAGTTAGCATTGCATAACCAAACAGCCTCGCAAGGACCAATAGGTCTGTATATAATGTGTGTGCACGTGCTAAAATGACCTAGTATATTTTACTAATGTCTCATTGTCCATGGTTTTTCTTACAGTTTGGCTGTGAGTTTTCCATTTTGTCTACCTGCCAGTTCAACAGGACTGCTAACCATCCTCCCAGCAACTCATATGTCATCCCAGACCCACAGCCTATATGCATGGTGCAAGACCGCAGTCCAACACATACAAGTCGGGCAGTCAAGCGTTGGTTTGAGGCGCACCCGCAGATTATTCTATTGGACTGGCCCCCTAAAGGAGCCGATTGTAATCCAATAGAAAATCTATGGGCGCATATGGTTGTTGAATGGGATGTTGAGGAGAAAACGAGGGAGGCAGTGAGGAGACACGCACATATTGTGTGGGAGGGAATAAGGAGGAGGCCGAACATCTGCAGGAATCTGGTAGATTGCATGCCCAGCAGATTGCATGAAGTTATAGCAGCAGATAGAGGTTGGACACGGTATTAACCTATGGGCACACGGTGTCTTGTAGGAGGTGGCGGGGGAGTTAGCTCTCTGGTGTAACCTCGTTTGGGCCACATAGACTTCGTTTCCTAACTCTCGGGAATTTGTCCAGGTATTTTACTATGTGGTTTTACGTCACTTCACATAAATATGCTTACAAAATCTATGCATTAATATGCATAAATCTTGGGAATCTGTCCAGACATTAAATATGTGTTTTATTCTACAATAATCACATAAATATGTTTACAATGTTTATGCATAATAAATGTGAACAATATTTTTGGGATTTCAATTAACCAATAGTCATGCCTACAAAACAATCTTGATGCTCTAAGTGCATGTATGTGTTAAATAACGAGTAACTGATCCACATTATTTTGGTAAATATAGAAATGAAAAGCCGGCACTTAACCATATGGATATAGTTACACGGAAGAAGGGAAATAAGGATGAACCATGGTTTTGATAGAAACAATGTGCTCTGGGACGATGCTCACAATGACGAATGGAAGAAACCTCTTTATGAAACATCTTACCAACTAAGGATGAAGCTTAATGTTACAGAACACACACACACACACACACATACAGAGTGTAACTTTATGTGACGCGTTGTTTGACTTGGGGTGACTTTGAGCGAACCATACACTTGATATTACAATTTGTGTATCCTTCCTGTCCGTGATTTACAACAATAACTGTAGGGCAAAAGTTACAATCTAATATACTATTGGACTAGGCGTGTGCGTGTGTGTGTGTGTGTGTGTGTGTGTGTGTGTCTGCTCTGGGCAGCCGAAACGGCACAATCGTTTTCCATCAAACTTGGTGGAAAAATCGCAAAAATTCGTACAGTGGAACAAACCTGGTCCCATATCGATGGTTTCTTTAGGAAGCCATTACATAACCATTTTATTTACGCTGGAAAACGATGCAAGTCTACGGACTAGGCGCACCCTCATTCGCTGGACGCTGTCAGCCCTCGATTGCAGTTATCGTATGGCTCCCTCCTCCTCCCCCCACTTTTTTTCTTAGCCTACTTTTTTTAATGTTGTTTGGATTAGTAAAGGAAGGAAGATGAGTAAATAGAAGAATAAAGAAGGGAAACAGAAAATAGTTAGAGATAATACGTGGGGGGAGCTGAGTTTCATCATGCGTCTGGATGCGCAGTTTCAATGTTACCAGACGATCTTACAGCTACAGTGTATACTTATTCCTGTGGCTCATGGAAAAGGAGAAGAGATAAAAAGATAATAAGAGGAATGCATAGAGAAGATGACTACAATAGACACAGGGTGAATATAGACAGTGAAACAGACAGGATGTTGACAAATATAGACAGATTCATACATGCACAAATAGATAATATGGCAACTAACAGGACAGACAGGCAGCTGACTGACTGGTTCACATGATGACTATGATGACTTAACACAGGTGATGACTTAAGCAGATGGTGACTAATCTAACCAGAATCAAGGTCACTTCTCTTCATAATATAATTTATCTCGGAATGATCCTCGGTGATTCATAATAATGTATTTTTTTATGATTTTAACCTCTGCTTATGGCGAATATTTCTTTAACTAATTATTCTAACCTTTATTCTATTCCTTCTTATAGTATATGAGATACTGTAAGTATCATGACCACGACCATGGTTACAACAACCAGGACCCTGATTATAACAACCACGACCATGATTATAACAACCACGACCATGATTATAACAACCACGACCATGATTATAACAACCACGACCATGATTATAACAACCACGACCATGATTATAACAACCACGACCATGATTATAACAACCAGGACCGCGCCAGTTATCGCAACTTGGGACCATGATTATAACAACCACGACCATGGTCCGCTAACAACCCGGCCATGATTATAACAACCACGACTATGATTAACAACCGCGACCATGATTATAACAACCCACGACTATGATTATAACAAAGCACGACCATGAATATAACAACCATACCAGTTATAACAAACACGATATAAATATTACAATCGACTATCATTATAACAACCACGACCATGATTATAACAGCGACTGATTACCTAACAATCACGACTATCACCGCAACAACGCCCACGACCGCGATTATAACAACCATTATGAGTTATAGCAAACGTCCATGATTATAACAACCGACCATGATTATAACAACCACGACCGTTCTTTATTGACCGTAGTTATAACAACCACTATTATGATTATAACAACCACGAATATGATTATAACAACCACGACCATGATTATAGCAACCACGACTGTGATTATAACAAGCACGACCATGAATATAACAACCACGACCATGATTATAACAACCACGATTATGATTATAACAATCACGACTATCATTATAACAACCACGACCATGATTATAACAACCACGACCATTATTATAACAACCACGACTATCATTATAACAATCACGACTATCATTATAACAACCACGACCATGATTATAACAACCACGACCATGATTATAACAACCACGACCATGATTATAACAACCACGACTATGATTATAACAACCACGATCATGATTATAAAAAGCCACGACTGCGTTATAACAACCACGACCATGATTATAACAACCACGACCGCAGTTATAACAACCGACCATGGTTATAACAGCGTATATATTGCAACAGCCACGATCATGATTGCAAAACCACGACTATGATTATAACAACCACGACGGTGAATATAACAACCGTGCATGATTATAGCAACCCGACTATGATTATAACAACGACCGGGTTATACGACGATGAATGTAACAACCACGACCATGATTATAACAACCACGACTAATTTATAACAATCACGACTATCATTATAACAACCACGACCATGATTATTACAACCACATTGAACATAGCAAAACGACTATGATTATAACACGACCATGATTATAACAACCGACCGTGATTATAACAACCACGACCATTATTATAACAACATTTATAGTTACTAACAACCGACGCCAGTTATAACAACCACGACCATGATTATAACAACCGATTATGATTATAACAAGCACGACCATGAATATAACAACCGACCATGATTATAACAACCGACTATGATTATAACAACCATGACCATGATTATAGCGACCGTTATAACAACCACGACCATTAATACATAACCATTATGATTATAACAACCACGACTATGATTACAACAACCACCACCATGATTATAACAACCACGACCATGATTATAACAACCACTACTATGATTATAACAACCACGACCATGAATATAACAACCATCACCATAATTATAACAACCATGACCATAATTATAACAATCACGACTATAATTATAACAACCACGACCATGATTATAACAACCACGAATATGGTTATAACAACCACGACCATGATTATAACAACCACGACTATGATTATAACAACCACGACCATGATTATAACAACCACAAATATGATTATAACAACCACGACCATGATTATATCGCTCACAACCATGATTATAACAACCACGTCTATGATTATAACAACCACGACTATGATTATAACAAGCACGACCATGAATATAACAACCACGACCATGATTATAACAACCACGACTATGATTATAACACTCACGACCATGATTATAACAACCAAGACTATGATTAAAACATCCACGACTATGATCAAAACATCCACGACTATGATCATAACCACAACTATGATAATAACAACCACGAATATGATTATAACAACCACGACCTTGATTATAACAACCACGACTATGATTATAACAACCACGACCATGATTATAACAACCACGACCATGATTGTAATAATAATAATAATAATTATAATAATAATTAACGGTTTATTGAAAGAGCTTGGCAGCCATAAGGCTGAAAATATAAAGTTTTATATTTGGGGAATGGGTTTCGAATTACAAATAATATACAAGTAACACAAGTGATACAAATAAGATATATAATAACTAGATGTGGAAAAGCTCAAACTACAGGGCATTTCAACATAGTGACAGTACAAGAAGTAGTATTTACTGGGAGTGAATACACTGGTTTATTACAAGTTATTGATATTTTTTACAATGGTTGGGACTGGGCTGTTCTTATAGCGATCAGTTCGTGCACGTATGGGCTGGATGCGGTTGTGGTGTCGAACAGCAATTCTCGGGCTAGGGATCTCAGGTGGTAGTAGGAGCAGGTGTTGAGGATGGTGCAGAAGCTTCTTACCAAATTTGCAGATGAGGTCGTGGTGATGGTCAGTGAGAGTCGAAAGGGTCAGTGTGTTGAGCGCTTCTTGATATGTGGAGTAGGAAGGGGAGAGTATATTCTTGCATGCCCTCTCTTGCACTTTTTCTAGGTGTTTACGTTGTGTGGCATTTAGGGAGGAAGACCAGGTAGGGGAGGCATAGGTGAGCTTGGGAAGTATGAATGTTGTGTAAACACTGAGGAGCTCGGGTGCAGGAACTCCGAGGGACCATGATTATATCAACCACAAATATGATTATAACAACCACGACCATGATTATATCGCTCACAACCATGATTATAACAACCACGACTATAATTATAACAACCACGACTATGATTATAACAACCATGACCATGATTATAACAACCACGACCATGATTATAACAACCACTGCTATGATTATAAAAACCACGACAATGAACATAACAACCACAACCATGATTATAGCAACCATGACCATAATTATAACAACCACGACTATGATAATAAAAACCACGACCATGATTATAACAACCACGACCATGAATATAACAACCACGACCATGATTATAACAACCATGACCATAGTTATAACAATTACGACTATAATTATAACAACCACTACTATGATTATAACAACCACGACCATGATTATAACAACCACGACTATGATTATAACAACCACGACCATGATTATAACAACCACGACTATGATTATAACAACTATGATTATAACAACCACGACCATGAATATAACAACCACGACCGACCAGTTATAACAACCACGACCATGATTATACGACCGCGATTATAACAATATGACCATATTATAACAACCACGACTATGATTACAACAACCATGACCATGATTATAACAACCACGACCATGATTATAACAACCACTGCTATGATTATAACAACCACGACAATGAATATAACAACCACAACCATGATTAGAGCAACCATGACCATAATTATAACAACCACAACTATGATAATAACAACAACGACCATGATTATAACAAGCACGAATATGATTATAACAACCACGACCATGATTATAACAACCATGACCATAGTTATAACAATTACGACTATAATTATAACAACCACTACTATGATTATAACAACCACGACCATGATTATAACAACCACGATTATGATTATAACAACCACGACCATGATTATAACAACCACGACTATGATTATAACAACCACGACCATGATTATAACAACCACGACTATGATTATAACAACCACGACCCATTGATTATAACAACCACGACCATGATTATAGCAATCGCTAACATTATAACAACCACGACCATGATTATAACAACCATGACCATAATTATAACAACCACGACTATGATTACAACAACCATGACCATGATTATAACAACCACGACCATGATTATAACAACCACTGCTATGATTATAACAACCACGACAATGAATATAACAACCACAACCATGATTATAGCAACCATGACCATAATTATAACAACCACAACTATGATAATAACAACCACGACCATGATTATAACAACCACGAATATGATTATAACAACCACGACCATGATTATAACAACCACGACTATGATCATAACCACGACTATGAATATAACAACCACGACCATGATTACAACAACCACGACCATGATTATAACAACCACGACCATCTGGAAAACGATGTCGCTGTACGCTGTCAGCCGGACGGCGGTTGCGCGCTAGCCAAGCACGAGCGTTCGAACTTTCATGCCTTGGTAAACTGTACCACCGGACTTGCTACCGGGCAAGAAGGGCCCACAATCAATTGTATTATACTAATAACACTGTCATGTATTGATACTATGACTAGTTACCAAGATACAGAGCACGATGAACATAACATGATAATGATAGTGAAGCCTGGAAGGGTTCATATCATAGCTTGTGTGTTCGTGAGTATGTTGCCCAGTGAGAGTTACCGTGGGCCTCCATGTGCCCAGGTGGGATGGTCAAAGTATTACACTATAAGTGTGTCAAATGAGGAGTGATTGATCCACATGTAATTTAAGGTTTTTGAAATATTTAGTTAAATTGAACACGATTTTTCATATAGTTACGCGAATGATGGGAAAATAAAAGATATAGATGGGGTGTGGTGGAAGCATCGTGGTCTGGCACACACACACACTGAAGCACTGTAAACGTTGTGTGGATTCACTGGGTGGTTTGGAAGTGTTTATTTCCATTCATACTTTCGTAACTACAACCTGTGGTAATTTTTCTTCGTGTTCATATATAATGAAGATAATGCAGAGTATAAAATGCCATATACAATATTTATACATAATATCATCTATACAGCCGTACTATGACTGTGTGTATTCGTGCGTGTGTTACTAACCTCCAGCACCGACCCATGTGGGCTAGAGATTATGGTTCCGACTGTACAACTACAAGATAAAGCAGCGAGAGCGAACCCAACGTGAAAAAAAAAAGGCTGGCAGTCCTAACGGTCAACAAATTTGAACCTGAGTCGGGAGCGAAGCTGCAGCATGTCCGCCATGTCCGCTCGCTGTGAAGGTTGGGTGAACTCTGTGACCTGATGGTTAACCACCCTGATGCTACCTGGGAGGAGGGCTATTCTTCAGATGATCCTTAAAAGCTAAAATTGGGAATGCCTTGTCATCTAAAGGTCTCGTTCTAACAAGGCAGGTATCGGTCTCTTAAGGTAGGTCTCGTTCTCGATAGCTAGGTCTTGGTTTCGACAGTTAGTTCTTGGTTTCGACAGTATTAGTTCGGTCTCGACAGTCAGGTCTGTCTCGGACATAGTGGTCTCCACTACTTCACTGCTGACAATACATCACAATGCCTGACAATAGAGTACACGCTCTCATTAACAATACATGACAAATCCAGCTCCTGACAAGTCACGATAAATCCTGAACCCCAAAAACGTTGACACTTTTCCTCCTGTTGTTCCTGCCATTAGCGAGGACAGATCTAGTTACCTGTTTTTTAACTTAATCATATGGTATTTTTCGGTCGTTATGTAGCAATTAGTGACGCTTTTCCCGCAACGCCTGTGTGTTTGCTTCTTTTTTGTTTGTTTGGTTTCATTTGGACAGGTAGGGAGAAAGAACACTGCGAGATATTCTGTTGGAATCTATTTTGTGATGTAATGTGTATTATTTTTATGATGATGGTGATGGTAGTGGTGGTAATGATGATAACGGTGGTGGTGATGATGGTGGAATGATCGTGACAGTGGTGATGTTGATGATTGATGTTGATGATGAGAATTGATGATGATAATAATGTTTGATAATTAAGATAAATGATGATAATGACAATATGATTTTTAATGATGGTGAATATGATATTGATGGTTGTGGTGATAATGTTGCTAAAATACATTATATACATTTCAAGAACATAAAGAATGACTTCATTCCTAGTTTGGTTATTTTTGTCACTGTAATAATCGGTAGACACAAGTGAAAATGGATCCCGTATGCTTGATAACACACACATACATCACACATACACACTACTAAACCCTACTCACAGCTGAATGAACTCATGGAGCCCTGGGTGTGAACCAGAGACCTTTTACGACAGGGGGCGAGTGTTTGTACACGCTGGGTCAAACTACACGTAGCTTACTTTCTATACAAAAAGCACTACGCTCTACGACCCTGCTGTTAATCGGCTGGACGTCATCAACAACAGTATTCAATAAGCCAGGTGACATTGCATCAGTGAAAAATTTTATTCCAATAACTTTTTACTGCATAAAAAAATAGGAATTAAAGAACATAATGCAATTTAAAGATATTATTATAGAGTTATTATGACATTTATCTTCACCATATTGTTACGACCCCTCCTTCGCCGCTTCCCAGTTTCCACCGCTGGTTACCAACGACCAGGTCGTATATATAGAAGCAGTAGATATATCACAGGTGTCGTCGAATTACCACTGGCTGTCCCGCCAGTCTACGGTAATTTCCCAACGATTGGTATCAGTGCACAGACAAACAACAGGCTGGTAGATTCCACCAGGTCATAGAAACACACTTGTGAACTGTAGTCTTCTTATAATCAGTAATTCTTCACAAAACTGTTCACAGGGTATATCTTTACCACTGGACTCCTCACTTCGAATGTATACAGCACAGCCACCACACTACCAGTGTACAATTCCTTATTCTTTTCACTTTATATCAGTCACAATTCTACAATACTTACACAATAATTATCTTTAGTTGTCACTAGCACTGTACTTCACACTCTGCTCAGAAACGATAGACTGACTTCTGGGCAGCTCACGGGTGTTTATATACAACTCGTCATCTAGAATGATCTAGGCTTACAGCACGTAAGTAAATTACAAAAAAATATGATGCAGTACATCCGACAAAATTCTTACATAGGTAATACATCAATATGTACACCCACTAAAAAAATATTTGGCACCCGTGCCATATTGTATCACGCCGTAAGGGTGCCGAATAATTTTTTCGTGGGTGTACAAGAAAATCTCCCTAAACTTGCCAAAATTACTGCTGCTTAGAATAGCAAATAATCAAAGCACCTATTTCAAAAAAATTTTAATACTAAATTGTACCTCGGCATAACAATACAGTACAACCCCGGTCAAGGCTGTTGACTATTGGGTATGACTTGTACGTAAATAGACATTATATATGCTTGGCTACCCTGACTCTCCCACCAACACCAGCCACCTCAACACTTGTTTAAGCGGCCAATAATAATTTATTAATTACAATAACTTATCAATGTTCTCTAAATGGCTCATTACGAAGATATTAGTTGCCACTTCCCTCGGTAGTTACAATTAACCTTGGGGAATTGTTGCCATTTACTAGAGCATCAGAAATGAAGACAACATCTTCATTGAATTGTGTGTCTAGCAGGAAAGGGTACTACTCTAGGACACGTTCCCCCAATAACCAGCACCGTGACAAAAAATATCTTTTTTTTTTTTTTATTGAGCACCCCCTACATCCTTGTGTAAAGTGAAGCGCAGAAACGTTTACAGCGCCCAACAGGGAAGCATGTTAAGTTCATGCTTGCCTATATGTCTCATGAGTTAAGGGCGTAGAACCCTGAAGAGTCAAGGGCGTAAAAGGCTGAAGAGTCAAGGGCGTAAAAGGCTGAAGAGTCAATGGTTTATGTCTAAGCAAGTTATTGGAAGCTCTAACAACTTGTCCCTGAATATGAAATCGCAACTTTCGATTTACAGCAGGTACCTACTTTGCTGCTAGGTGAACAGGGACCAAAGGAGGCTGGGAAGTGTGTCCAAACAACTTTCCACCGGCCCGGGAATCCAACAAATGACATCTCGATCGTGAGGCGAGAGCGGTACCGTTTTATCCACCGGCGCCCCCCCCCCAAAAAAAAAAAATTATCTAATGAAGGAAACTAGTTTCTTACCCCAAGAATATCCAACACCAGATGGAGAGATTCAAACTCATATATATTGTTTTGGCGATATTTTTCATCCTGAACACTATACTACACAAATCTACGAATCTACATCGACGGGCTACCTCTCAGCAACATTTTTTTTTTTTGCGGGTACAGGTCACTTCCATATCAGGGCCTGAGGGGCAAAAATTTAATAATAATAATAATAATAATAATAATAATAATAATAATAATAATAATAATAATAATAATAATAATAATAATAATAATAATAATAATAATAATAATAATAATAATAATAATAAAGAACCACAAAGAAATACAAAAATTAAAAAAGATCAAATGTGAAAAACAATAAATGTATGTTGTGTTGTCAATAGTATGTGAAACAATTGAGACCCTGCAACTGTGTGTAAATGAGGCAGAAAGTCAGATCAGCAACCTGAGACTTGGTCACAATTTTTGTGATGCCATGTGGCAGCAGGGTCTGCCATACAGTAGACAACACATTATGCTTCCAATATTGGCATTGTTCGAGGTTAGATTTAATAAGGTGTGGTGGGCTAATTTGTATAGAAGATAACTTCTTTTCTACATTTAGAGTAAAAAATTAATTGATTTTGTCATCCTGAGGCCCATATTCAAGACCAGTCGTCGTCTACACAATGCTTTGGCATCCTGGTGGTCGTAATACGATGGAAGAAAAGTAACGATTATTCAAGAATAGCCGTCAGGTTTTCTACGGTCGGGTGTAGTTACTACGCCATCGTGGTGGTAGTCAGGTGTACCAACTGACGGAAGAATGGGAGGTTGGTAAGGTGCAACCATCAAAACATTGGCGAGATCAAACGTTTCCCCTTCAGGCACCAGAAGGCTAACTTGAATCCCAAGGTAAGGTGCACCTTATTTTCCTATTTTCTTGGATTAAAAACCAATTTTGGGTATGAAATATGATCACATAGAGTGAATATAGGTAAATAAAGCTGGTAACAACCATAAGAATGAAAGAATAGAGTGCAGTATCTGTTATTTTCTTCTTTGTCTCTATTAAATCTTTAACAATAAAGTACTGTATTAAGTTTGTAACACAATACAGGAATAAGAAAGCTAGTGCCTAAAAAGAGAATCTGAATTTAATTGAAAAATGGAGACAAATAACCCTCCTAAATGTATATTACAAAATAGTCACAAAAATATTGCAAAAAATTAAACCTTTATTAAATTTAATACAGCTATTGTCAAAAGACCAATACTGTCGTATTAAAGGAAGATCAATAATAGATTGTAATATTATGATAAGGAATGCAGTGCAATTTGTCAGTTGTGAGAACCAAAA
>NW_024734435.1:0-38862 GCF_018991925.1 Homarus americanus | reverse complement strand
AGGGAGCAACACCCACGGTGTCTGGTGGTGGAAGGGCACCCACGGTGTCTGTGGTGGAAGAGAGAATAACACCACAGTGACTGGTGGTTGGAGGGAGTAACACATGGTGACTGGTGGTGGAAGAGGAGGAACACCCACGGTGACTGGTGGTGGAAGGAGGAACACCCACGGTGACTGGTGGTGGGAAGGAGGAACACCCACGGTGTCTGGTGGTGGGAGGGGAGGAACACCACGGTGACTGGTGGTGGGAAGGAAGGAAACACCACGGTGTCTGGTGGTGGAAGGGAGCAACACCCACGGTGTCTGGTGGTGGAGAGGAGGAACACCCACGGTGACTGGTGGTGGGAGGAGAGAACACATACGGTGACTGGTGGTGGGAGAGGAGGGACACCCACCTGTGTCTGGTGGTGGGAGGGGAGGAACACCACGGTGACTGGTGGTGGAAGGGGAGGAACACCCACGGTGTCTGGTGGTGGGAGGAGCAACACCCACGGTGTCTGGTGGTGAAGGAGGAACACCCACGGTGTCCGGTGGTGGAAGAGGAGGAACACCACGGTGACTGGTGGTGGGAGCACACATGGTGACTGGTGGTGGAGAGGAGGAACACCCACAGTGTCTGGTGGTGGGAAGGGAGGAACACCCACGGTCTGGTGGTGGTGGAGGAACACCCACGGTGTCTGGTGGTGGGAGGGAGGAAACCCACGGTGACTGGTGGTGGAAAGGGAGTAACACCCACGGTGACTGGTGGTGTGGGAGGGGAGCAACACCCACGGTGACTGGTGGTGGGGGGAGTAACCCACGGTGACTGGTGGTGGGAGGAGAGCAACACCCACGTGACTGGTGGTGGAGGGGAGCAACACCCACGGTGACTGGTGGTGGAAGGAGTAACACCCACGGTGACTGGTGGTGGAGGGAGAGTAACACCCACGGTGACTGGTGGTGGGAGGGGAGTAACACCCACGGTGACTGGTGGTGGAGGGGAGCAACACCACGGTGATTGGTGGTGGGAGGGGAGTAACACCCACGGTGACTGGTGGTGAGAGGGAGAGTAACACCCACGGTGACTGGTGGTGGAGGAGAGTAACACCCACGGTGACTGGTGTGAGGGAGGAGTAACACCCACGGTGACTGGTGGTGGGAGGTAACACCCACGGTGACTGGTGGAGGAGATAACACCCACGGTGACTGGTGGTGGAGGGGAGCAAACCACCGGTGACTGGAGGAGGGAAGAACACCCACGGTGACTGGGGGTAGGGGAGCAACACCCACGGTGATTGGTGGGAGGAGAGCAACACCCACGGTGACTTGTGGTGGGAGAGAGTAACACCCACGGTGACTGGTGGTGGGAGGGGAGCAACACCACGGTGACTGGTGGTGGAGGGGAGTAACACCCACGGTGACTGGTGGTAGGAGCAACACCCACGGTGACTGGTGGTGGAGGAGAGTAACACCCACGGTGACTGGTGGTGGGAGGGGAGCAACCCACGGTGACTGGTGGTGGAGGAGAGTAACACCCACGGTGACTGGTGGTGGAGGAGAGCAACACCCACGGTGACTGGTGGTGGGAGGGCAGTAACACCCACGGTGACTGGTGGTGGAGGGGAGAACACCCACGGTGCTGGTGGTGGAGGAGAGCAACACCCACGGTGACTGGTGGTGGAAGGGAGCAACACCCACGGTGACTGGTGGTGGGAGGGAGGAACACCCACGGTGACTGGTGGTGGGAGGAGAGTAACACCCACGGTGACTGGTGGTTGGGAGGGGAGTAACATGGTGACTGGTGGTGGAAGAGGAGGAACACCCACGGTGACTGGTGGTGGGAAGGGAGGGAACACCCACGGTGACTGGTGGTGGGAAGGGAGGAACACCCACGGTGTCTGTGTGGAGGAGGAACAACCAACGGTGACTGGTGGTGGGAAGGAGGAACACCCACGGTGACTGGTGGTGGGAGGAGAGAGCAACACCCACGGTGACGTGTCTGGTGGTGGGAAGGGAGGTACCCACGGTGAATGTGGTGGTGGGAAGGGAGGAACACCCACGGTGTCTAGTGAGGTGGGAAGGGAGGGAGCACCCACGGTGTCACCCAGTGGTGGGAAGGGAGGAACACCAGGCGGTGTCTGGTGGTAGGAGTGGAGGAACACCCACGGTGACTCGTGGTGGAAAGAAGGAGGAACACTCACGGTGACTGAGTGGTGGGAAGGGAGGAGCACGGTGACTGGTGGTGGGAAGGGAGAACACCCACGGTGTCTGGTGTGGTGGGAAGGGAGCAACACCCACGGTGTCTGGAGGTGGGAGAGGAGGAACACCACGGTGACTGGTGGTGGGAGGAGAGTAACACATGGTGACTGGTGGTGGGAGAGGAGGACCACCCACGGTGTCTGGTAGTGGGAAGGGAGGAACACCCACGGTGTCTGGTGGCAGGAAGGGAGGAACACCTACAGTGACTTGTAGGAGAGAACAGCACCCACGGCGTCTGGTGGGAAGGGAGCAGCACCACGGTGTCTGGTGGGAGGAATACACCGCCCGCAGTGACTGGTGTAAGGGAGTACCACCCACGGTGACTGGTGGTGTGTGAGGAGAGTAACACGGTGACTGGTGGTGGGAGGAAGTAGCACCCACGGTGACTGGTGGTGGGAGGTGGAAGTAACACCCACGGTGACTGGTGGTGGGAGAGAATGGCACCACGGTGACTGGTGGTGGGAGGTGAAGTAGCACACACCACGGTGACTGAGTGGTGGGAGGAGAGTAGCACCACGGTGACTGGTGGTGGGAGAGTAACACTCACGGTGACTGGTTGTGGTAGGGAGTAACACCACGGTGAATGGTGGTGGGAGGAGAGTAACACCCACGGTGACTGGTGGTGGGAGGAAGTAGCACCCATGGTGTCTGGTGGTGGGAAGGAGAAACACCCACGGTGACTGGTGGTGGGAGGGGTAACACATGTGGTGACTGGTGGGGGAAGGGAGGAACACCCACATTGGCTGGTGGTGGGAAGAGGAACACCCACGGTGTCTGGTGGTGGGAAGGGAGGAGCACCCACGGTGTCTGGTGGTGGGAAGGAGGCAACACCACGGTGTCTAATTGGTGGAGTGGAGAACACCGGCTGGTGGTGGGAGGAGAGTAACACTCACGGTGACTGAGGTGAGGTGAAGAGAGGAGAACACCCACGAGAGTGACTCGTGAGGTAGGGAAGGGAGCAACACCCACGGTGTCAGGGGTGGGAGAGGAGGAACACCCACGGTGTCTGCTGAGTGGGAGGAGAGTAACACACACGGTGTCTGGTGGTGGGAAGGAGGAACACCCACGGTGACTGGTGGTGGGAAGGGAGCAGCACCCACGGTGTCTGGTGGTGGGAGAGGAGGAACACCCACGGTTTCTGGTAATTGGGAGGAGAGTAACACACGGTGACTGGTGGTGGGAAGGGAGCAACACCCACGGTGTCTGGTGGTGGGAACGGAGCAACACACCCGATGACTGGTGGTGGGAGGAGAGTAACACCACGGTGACTGGTGGTGGGAGGAGAGTAACACTCACGGTGACTGGCTGGTTGTGTGGGGAGTAACACCCACGGTGGAATGGTGGTGGGAGGAGAGTAACACCCACGGTGACTGGTGGTGGGAGGAAGTAACACCCATGGTGTCTGAGTGGTAGGAGAGGAGCTTACCCACGGTGACTGGTGGTGGGAGGGTAACACATGGTGACTGGTGGGAAGGAGAACACCCACGGTAACTGAGTAGTGGGAAGGAGAACACCCACGGTGTGTCTGGTGGTGGGAAAGGGAGGAACACCCACGGTGTCTGGTGGTGGGAAGGGAGGCAACACCACGGTGTCTGGTGGGTGGAGGAACACCCACACATTTGACTGGTGGTGGGAGGAGAGTAACACTCACGTGACTGGTGTGGTGGAAGAGGAGGAACACCCACGGTGACTGGTGGTGGGAAGGGAGCAACACCCACGGTGTCTGGTGGTGGGAGGAGGAACACCCACGGTGTCTGGTGGTGGGAGGAAGTAGCACACACGGTGTCAGGTGGTGGGAAGGAGGAACACCCACGGTGACTGGTGGTGGGAAGGGAGCAACACCCACGGTGTCTGGTGGTGGGAGAGGAGGAACACACCCACACGGTTTCTGGTGGTGGGAGGAAGTAGCAGCTGGTAGTGGGAAGGGAGCAACACCCACGGTGTCTGAGTAGTGGGAGCAGGCAACACCCGGCTGAGTGGTGGGAGGAGAAGTAGCACCCCACGGTGTCTGGTGGTGGGAAGGGAGGAACGCCCACGGTGACTGGTGGTGGGAAGGAGCAGCACCCACGGTGTCTAGTGGTAGGAGGAGGCACCCACGGTTTCTGGTGGTTGGAGGAGAGTAACACACACGGTGACTGGTGGTGGGAGGAAGTAGCACCCACGGTGTCTGGTGGTGGGAGAGGAACACCCACGGTTTCTAGTGGTTGGAGGAGAAGTAACACCCGGGTAAAATGTCAGTGGTGGGAGGAGAGTAACACCCAGGGTGTCTGGTGGTGGGAGAGGAGGAACACCCACGGTTTCTGGTTGGAGGAGAGTAGCACCCACGGTGTCTGGTGGTGGGAACGGGCAACACCACGGTGACTGGTGGTGGAGGAGAATGCCCACGGTGGCTCTGGTGGTGGGAAGGGAAGGCACCCACGGTGACTGGTGGTGGGAAGGGAGCAGCACCCGGGCCCGATACTGGTGGTGGGAGAGTAGCACACACGGTGTCTGGTGTGGTGGGAAGGAGGAGCACCACTGTGACTGAGTGGTGGGAAGGGAACAACACCCACGGTGTCTGAGTGGTGGGAGAGGAAGACACCCACGGTGTCTGTGGTGGTGGGAGAGAGTAACACCGGTGTCTGGTGTGGTGGGAAGGAGGAACATCCACGGTAACTGGTGGTGGGAAGGAGGAACACCCGCGGTGTCTGAGTATTGGTAGGAATGGAGAACACCCACGGTGTCTGGTGGTGGGAAAGGAGCAACACCTACAGTGACTTTGTAGGAGAGGCAACACCCACGGTGTCTAGTGGGAGGAGCAACACCCACGGTGTCTGGTGGGAGGAATACCGCCCTCGGTGACTGGTGTAAGGGGAGTACCACCCACATTTGACTGGTGGTGTGAGGGGAGAGTAACACCGCGGTGACTGGTGGTGGTGGGAGAGAGTAGCCACCCATGGTGTCTGGTGGTGGGTGAGGAAGAAAACCCACGGTGACTGGTAGTGGGAGGAAGTAACACATGGTGACTCGTGGTGGGAGAGGAGAACACCCACAGTAGCTGGTGGTGGGAAAAGAGAACACGGTGTCTGGTGGTGTGTGAGGAGAGAGTAACACACACGGTGACTGGTAGTGGGAGGAGGAAGCCAACACCCACGGTGTCTGTGGGAGAATACCGCCCTCAGTGACTGGTGTAAGGGAGTACCACCCACGGTGACTGGTGGTGTGAGGAAGTAACACACAGTGACTGGTGGTGGGGGAGGAGAAGTAACACCCATGGTGTCTGGTGGTAGGTGAGGAAAACCCACGGTGACTGGTAGTGGGAGGGTAACACATGTGGTAGGCTACGTGGTGGGAGAGGAGGAACACCCACGGTAACTGGTGGTGGGAAAGGCCACCACAGTGACTGGTGGTGTGAGGAGAGTAACACACGGTGACTGGTAGTGGGAGAGAGTAACACCCATGGTGTCTGGTGGTGGGTGAGGAGGAACACCCACGGTGACTGGTAGTGGGAGGGTAACACATGGCTCGTGGTGGGAGAGAGGAGGAACACCCACGGTAGCTGGTGGTGGGAAAGAGGAGCACCCACGGTGTCTCGTGGTGGGAAGGGAGAACACCCACGGTGTCTGAGTGGTAGGAAGGGAGCAGCACCCACGGTGTCTGGTGGTGGGAGTGGAGGAGCATCCACGGTGACTGGTGGTGGGAGGAGTAGCACCCACGGTGACTGGTGGTGGGAACAGGAGGAACACCCATGGTGACTGGTGGTGGGAAGGAGGAACACCCACGGTGACTGGTGTGGTGGAAGGGAGCAACACCCACGGTGTCTGGTGGTGGGAGAGAGTAGCACCCACATTTGACTGGTGAGGTGGGAGGAAGTAACACCCACGGTGACTGGTGGTGGGAGGAAGTAGCACCACCCACGGTGTCTGGTGGTGGGAAGGGGAGGAACACCCACGGTGACTGGTTGTGGTAGGGAAGTAGCACCCACGGTGAATGGTGGTGGGAGAGTAGCACCCACGGTGACTGGTGGTGGGAGGAGAGTAGCACCCACGGTGACTGGTGGTGGAGGTAACACCCACGGTGACTGGTGATGGGAGGAGTAGCACACCCATTTGACTGTGGGTGGGAGGAAGTAACACCCACGGTGACTAGTGGTGGGAGGAGAGTAACACCCAGGTGACTGGTTGTGGGAGGAGTAACACCCACGGTAAATGGTGGTGGGAGGTAGCACACCACTGTGACTGGTGGTGGGAGGAAGTAGCACCCATGGTGTCTGGTGGTGGGAGAGGAGGAGCACTTACCCACGGTGACTGGTGGTGGGAGGTAGTAACACATGGTGACTCGTGATGGGAGAGGAGGAACACCCACGGTAACTGGTGGTGGGAAGAGGAACACCCACGGTGTCTGGTGGTGGGAAGGGAGGCACCCACGGTGTCTGGTGGTGGGAAGGGAGCAGCACCCACGGTGTCTGGTGGTGGGATGGAGGAACATCCACATTTGACTGGTGGTGGGAGGGAGGAAGTAGCAACACCACGGTGACTGGTGGTGAAACAGGAGGAACACCCACGGTGACTGGTGGTGGGAAGGGAGGAGCACACCCACACGGTGACTGGTGGTGGGAAGGAGCAACACCCACATTGTCGGTGGTGGGAGGAAGTAACACCCACGGTGACTGGTGGTGGGGAGGAGAGTAACACCCGGTGACTGGTAATTGGGAGGGAAGCACCACGGTGACTGGTGAGTGGGGAGAGAGTAACACCCACGGTGACTGGTGGTGGGAGGGAGTAACACCCACGGTGACTGGTGGTGGGAGGAGAGTAACACCCATGGTGTCTGGTGGTGGGAGGAGGAACACCCACGTGACTTAGTGGTGGGAGGGAGTAGCACAAGGTGACTGGAGGTGGGGAGAGGAGAAGACACCCACATTGGCTTCAATTGGTGGGAAGAGGAACACCCACGGTGTCTGGTGGTGGGAAGGGAGGAACACCCACGGTGTCTGAGTAGTGGGAAGGGAGTGCACCCACGGTGTCTGGTGGTGGGAGAGGAGGAGCACCCGGTGACTGGTGGTGGGAGGAGAGTAGCACCACGGTGACTGGTGGTGGAAGAGGAGGGTACCACGGTGACTGGTGTGAGGTGGGAAGGGAGAACACCCACGGTGACTGGTGGTGGGAAGGGAGAACACCACGGTGTCTGGTGGTGGGAGGAAGTAACACCCACGGTGTCTGGTGGTGGGAGGAAGAAGTAACACCCACGGTGACTGGTGGTGGGAGGAGTAACACCCACGGTGACTGGTGGTGGGAGTAACACCCACGGTGACTGGTGGTGGAGGAAGTAGCACACACCCACGGTGACTGGTGGTGGGAGAGTAGCACCACGGTGACTGGTGGTGGGAGGAGTAGCACCCACGGTGACTGGTGAGCGGAGGAAGTATACCCGATGACTGGTGGTGGGAGGAAGTAACACCCACGGTGACTGGTGGTGGGAGGGAGTAACACCCACGGTGATTTGTGGTGGGAGGAGAGTAACACCACGGTGACTGGTGGTGGGAGGAGAGTAACACCCACGGTGTCTGGTGGTGGGAGTGGAGAGAACACCCACATTTGACTGGTGGTGGGAGAGTAGCACCCACGGTGACTGGTGGTGGAAGAGGAGGAACACCCACGGTGACTGGTGGTGGGAAGGAGGAACACCCACGGTGACGCTGGTGGTGGGAAGGGAGGAACACCCACGGTGTCTGAGTGGTGGGAAGGAGCAGCACCCACGGTGTCTGAGTGTGGTGGGAGTGGGAGGAACACCACATTTGACTAGTGGTGGGAGAAGTAACACCCATGGTGTCTGGTGGTGGGAGAGGAGGAACACCCCACGGTGACTGGTGGTGGGAGGGTAACACATGGTGACTGGAGGTGGGAAGGAGGAACACCACGGCCAACTGGTGGTGGGAAGAGGAACACCCACGGTGTCTGGTAATTGGGATAGGAGAACACCCCCGGTGTCTGGTGTGGTGGGAGGAGCAGCACCCCACGGTGTCTGGTGGTGGGAGTGGAGGAACACCCACGGTGACTGGTGGTGGGAGGAGAGTAACACCCACGGTGACTGGTGGTGGAAGAGGAGGAGCACCCACGGTGGCTGGTGGTGGAAAGGAGGAGCACCCACAGTGACTGGTGGTGGAAGGGAGGAACACCCACGGAGTCTGGTGGTGGGAGGAGAGTAGCACCCACGGTGACTGGTGGTGGGAGGAGAGTAACACCCACGGTGACTGGTGTTGGGAGGGAGTAACACCACAGTGACTGGTGGTGGGAGAGGAAGTAACACCCGGTGACTGGTGGTGGGAGGAAGTAGCACACCCACAGTGACTGGTGGTGGGAGGGAGTAACACCACGGTGACTGGTGGTGGGAGGAGAAATGTAACACCCACGGTGACTTGTGGTGGGAGAAGCACCCACGGTGACTGGTGGTGGGAGGAGTAGCACCCACATTGACTGGTGGTGGGAGGAGAGTAATACCCACGATGACTGGTGGTGGGAGGAAATGCACCCACGGTGACTGGTGGTGGGAGGAATGCTTACCACGGTGACTGGTGGTGGGAGGAGAATAACACACCCACGGTGACTGGTGGTGGGAAGGGAGAACACCCACGGTGTCTGGTGGTAGGAAGGGAACGCACCACGGTGTCTGGTGGTGGGAGTGGAGGAACACCACGGTGACTGGTGGTGGGAGGAGAGTAACACCATGGTGTCTGGTGGTGGGAGAGGAGGAGGAACACCCACGGTGACTGGTGGTGGGAGGGAAGTAACATGGTGACTGGGTAGGAGAGGAGGAGCACCCACATTAACTGTGGTGGTGGGAAGAGAGAACACCCACGGTGTCACAGTGGTGGGAAGGAGGAACACCCACGGTGTCTGGTGGTGGGAAGGGAGCAGCACCCAGGCCTTGGTGGTGGGAGTGGAGGAACACCCACGGTGACTGGTGGTGGGAGAGTAGCACCACACGGTGACTGGTGGTGGAAGGAGGAACACCCACAGTGACTGGTGGTGGAAAGGGAGGAACACCGGTGACTGGTGGTGGGAAGGAGGAACACGGAGTCTGGTGGTGGGAGAGAGTAGCACCCACGGTGACTGGTGGTGGGAGAAGTAGCACCACGGTGACTGGTGGTGGGAGGGTAACACCCGGTGACTGGTGGTGGGAGGAGAGTAGCACCCACGGTGACTGGTGGTGGGAGGGTAACACCCACGGTGACTGGTGGTGGGAGGGAGTAACACCCACGGTGACTGGTGGTGGGAGGTAGCACACATTGACTTGTGGTGGGGAGGAGAGTAGCACACCCACGGTGACTGGTGGTGGGAGGGTAACACCCACGGTGACTGTTGGTGGGAGAGAGTAATACCCACGATGACTGGTGGTGGGAGAGAGTAGCACCCACGACTGGTGGTGGGAGGGAGTAACACCCACGGTGACTGGTGGTGGGAGGAGAATAACACCCACGGTGACTGGTGGTGGGAGGGAGTAGCACCCACGGTGACTGGTGGTGGGAGGAGGAAGTAACACCCATGGTGTCTGGTGGTGGGAGAGGAGGAACACCCACGGTGACTGGTGGTGGGAGGAAGTACATGGTGACTGGAGGTGGGAAGGAGGAACACCCACGTGGCCAACTGGTGGTGGGAAGAGAACACCACATTGTCTGGTGGTGGGAAGGGAGGAACACCCACGGTGTCTGGTGGCGGGAAGGGAGCAACACCCACGGTGTCTGGTGGTGGAGTGGAGGGCACCCACGGTGACTGGTGGTGGGAGAGTAGCACCCACGGTGACTGGTGGTGGAAGAAGGAGGAACACCCACGGTGACTGGTGGTGGGAAGGGAGAACACCCACGGTGACTGGTGGTGGGAAGGAGGAACACCCACGGTGTCTGGTGGTGGGAAGGAGCAGCACCCACGGTGTCTGGTGGTGAGGTGGAGGAACACCCGACTGGTGGTGGGAGGAGAGTAACACCCATGGTGTCTGGTGGTGGGAGAGGAGGAGCACCCACGGTGACTGGTGGTGGGAGAGTAACACATGGTGACTGGAGGTGGGAGAGGAGGAACACCCACGGTAACTGGTGGTGGGAGAGAGAGGAACACCCACGGTGTCTGGTGGTGGGATGGGAGGAACACCCACGGTGTCTGGTGGTGGGAAGGGAGCAGCACCCACACACGGTGAGGTAGTGGGAGTGGAGGAACACCCACGGTGACTGGTGGTGGGAGGAAGTAGCACCCACGGTGACTGGTGGTGGAAGGGAGGAACACCCACGGTGACTGGTGGTGGGAAGGGAGGAACACCGGCTGGTGGTGGGAAGGGAGGAGCACCCGGTCTGGTGGTGGGGAGGAAGTAGCACCCACGGTGACTGGTGGTGGGAGGAGAATGGCACCCGGTGACTGGTGGTGGGAGTAACACCACGGTGAAATGGTGGATGGTGGTGAGACAGTGACTGGTGGTAGGAGAAGTATATACACACAATGACTGGTAGTGGGAGAGAAATGCCCACCCACGGTGACTGGTGGTGGGAGGAAATGCCCACCCACAGTGACTGGTAGTGGGAGGGAGTAACACCACGGTGATTTGTGGTGGGAGAAATGTAACACCCACATTGTTGACTGGTGGTGGGAGAAGTAGCACCCACGGTGACTGGTGATGGGAGAAGTAGCACCCACGGTGACTGGTGGTGGGAGGAGTAACACCTCGGTGACTGGTGGTGGGAGAATGGCATCCACATTGACTGGTGGTGGTGGAGGCACACCCACGGTGACTGGTGGTGGGAGGGAGAAAACACCCAAGGTGATTGGTGGTGGGAGGGAGGAGAATCACCCACGATGATTGGTGTGGGAGGAGAAACACCCCACGGTGACTGGTGGTGGGAGAGAGTAACACCCACGGTGACTGGTAGTGGGAGGAGTGTAACATCCACGGTGACTGGTGGTGGGAGGAAGTAACACCCACGGTGATTGGTGGTGGGAGGAAGTAACACCCACGGAGATTGGTGGTGGGAGGGAGGAACACCCACGACTGGTGGTGGGAGGAAGTAACACCCACGGTGACTGAGTGGTGGGAGGAGAGTAGCACCCACGGTGATTGGTGGTGGGAGGGTAACACCCACGGTGATTGGTGGTGGGAGGAGAGTAACACCCGCGGTGACTGGTGGTGGGAGGTAGCACCCAGGGTGATTGGTGGTGGGAGGAGATTAGCACCCGATGACTGGTGGTGGGAGAGTAACACCCACGGTGACTGGTGGTGGTGGGAGGAGAGTAGCACCCACATTGACTTGTGGTGGGAGAAGTAGCACCCACGGTGACTGGTGGTGGGAGGGAGTAACACCCACGGTGACTGGTGGTGGGAGAGTAACACCACGGTGATTGGTGGTGGGGGTAACACCCACGGTCATTGGTGGTGGGATGTGGAGTAACACCCACGGTGACTGGTGGTGGGAGGAGTAACACCCACGGAGATTGGTGTGGTGGGAGGGAGTAACACCCACGGTGACTGGTGGTGGGAGGGAGTAACACCCACGGTGACTCTGGTGGTGGGAGGGAGTAACACCCACGGTGACTGGTGGTGGGAGGGAGGCCTTTTACCACGGTGACTGGTGGTGGGAGGAAGTAACACCACAGTGACTGGTGGTGGGAGGAATGCACCTACGGTGACTGGTGTTGGGAGGGAGTAACACCCACGATGACTGGTGGTGGGAGGAGAGTAACACCCACGGTGACTGGTGGAGGGAGGGAGTAACACCACGGTGATTGGTGGTGGGATAGAGATTAACACCACGGTGACTGGTGGTGGGAGAGTAACACCACGGTGATTGGTGTGGGAGGAGTAACACCCACGGTCATTGGTGGTGGGAGGTGGAAGTAACACCCACGGTGACTGGTGGTGGGAGGAAGCACCCACATTGATTGGTGGTGGGAGGGAGTAACACCCACGGTGACTGGTGGTGGAAGGGAGAGTAACACCCGGTGATTGGTGGTGGGAGAGGAAGTAACACCCACATTGACTGGTGGTGGGAAGGGAGGAACACCCACGGTTTTCTAGTGGTGGGAAGGAGCAACACCCACGGTGTCTGAGTGGTGGGAGAGGAGCAACACCCACGGTGTCTGGTGGTGGGAGTGGAGGAGCCTGCACGGTGACTGGTGGTGGGAGGAGAGTATAGCACCCACGGTGACTGGTGGTGGGAGGAAGTAACATATGGTGACGGGTGGTGGAAGAGGAGGAACACGCACGGTGTCTGGTGGTGGGAAGGAGGAACACCCACGGTGTCTGATGGTGGGAAGGAGGAACACCCACGGTGTGTGTCTGAGTGGTGGGAGGAGAGTAACACCCACGGTGTCTGGTGGTGGGAAGGAGGAACACCCACGGTGACTGGTGGTGGGAGGAGAGTAACACATAGTGACTGGTGGTGGGAGAGGAGGAACACCCACGGTGTCTGGTGGTGGGAGGGAGAACACCACGGTGTCTGGTGGTGGGAGAGAGGAACACCCACGGTGTCTAGTGGTGGGGAGAGGAGAACACCCGGTGTGTGGTGAGTGGGAAGGGAGGAACACCCACGGTGTCTGGTGATAGGAAGAGAACACCACGGTGTCTGGTGGTGGGAAGGAGCAACACCCACGGTGTCTGGTGGTAGGAAGCAGGAACACCCACACGGTGACTGGTGGTGGGAGGAGAGTAACACATGGTGACTGGTGGTGGGATTGGAGGAACACCCACGGTGACTGGTGGTGGGAAGGGAGGAACACCCACGGTGTCTCTGCAATTGGTGGGAAGGAGCAGCACCGGTGACTGGTGGTGGGAGGAAGTAACACATGGTGACTGGTGGTGGGAGAGGAGGAACACCCACATTTGACTGGTGGTGGGAAGGGAGGAACACCCACGGTGTCTGGTGGTGGGAAGGAGCAACACCCACGGTGTCTAGTGGTGGGAGGGAGGAACACCCACGGTGACTGTTGAGTGGGAAGGGAGAAACACCCACGGTGTCTGGTGGTGGAAAGGAGCAACACCTACAGTGAGCTTGTAGGAGGAGGAGCAGCACACCACGGTGTCTGGTGGGAGAGCAACACCCACGGTGTCTGGTGGGAGAATACCACCCACGGTGACTGGTGTAAGGGAGTACCACCCACGGTGACTGGTGAGTAGGAGGTGGTAACACACAGTGACTGGTGGTGGGAGGAAGTAACACCCACGGTGACTGGTAGTGGGAGGAGTAACACCCACAGTGACTGGTGGTGGGAGGGAGTAACACCGGTGACTGGTGGTGGGAGGAGGTATCACCCACGGTGACTGGTGGTGGGAGGGAGTAACACCCGGTGACTGGTGGTGGGAGGGTAACACCCACGGTGACTGGTGGTGGGTGGAGAGTAGCACCCACGGTGACTGGTGGTGGGAGGGAAATGGCACACCACGGTGATTGCTGGTGGGAGGGAGCAACACCCACGGTGATTGGCGGTAGGGAGGGAGTAACACCCCACGGTGATTGGTGGTGGGAGAAGTAGCACCCACGGTGACTGGTGGTGGGAGGAGAAGTAACACCCGGTGACTGGTGGTGGGAGGAGAGTAACACCCACAGTGACTGGTGGTGGGAGGTAACACCCACGGTGGTTGGTGGTGGGAGAAGTAACACCCACGGTGATTGGTGGTGGGAGGAGTAACACCCACAGTGACTGGTGGTGGGAGGAGTAGCACCCACGGTGACTGGTGGTGGGAGAGGAAGTAACACCCACGGTGTGGGTAGGAGAGTAACACCCACGGTGACTGGTAGTGGGAGGGAGTAGCACCCACGGTGGTGGTGGGAGGAGAATAACAACACCCACGGTGACTGGTGGTGGGAGGTAACACCCACGGTGTCTGGTGGTGGGAAAAGAGGCAACACCTACAGTGACTTGTAGGGAGAGGAGCAGCACCCACGGTGTCTGGTGGGTCTGGGGGTGGAGGAGTAACCTGCTGTGACTGGTGGTGGGGAGGAGACACCCACGGTGACTGTGGTGGGAGAGAGTAAACACCCACGGTGACTGGTGGTGGGAGGGAGCAACACCACGGTGACTGGTGGTGGAGGAGTAACAACCACGGTGACGGTGGTGGAGGGGAGTAACACCCACGGTGACTGGTGGTAGGGGAATAACACCCACGGTGACTGGTGGTGGGAGGGAGTAACACCCACGGTGACTGGTGGTGGGAGGAGCACACCCACGGTGACTGGTGGTGGGAGGGAGCAACACCCACGGTGACTGGTGGGAGGAGTAACACCCACGGTGATTGTTGTGGGAGGGGAGTACACCCACGGTGACTGGTGGTGGAGGAGAGTAACACCCACGGTGACTGGTGGTGGGAGGGAGTAACACCCACGGTGACTGTGGTGGGGAGGGAGCAACACCCACGGTGCTGGTGGTGGGGAGGAGAGGCACCCACCGGTGTCTGGTGGTGGAAAGGAGAACACCCACGGTGTCTGGTGGTGGGGAAGGAGCAACACCCACGGTGGCTGGTGGTGGAAAGAAGGAACACCCACGGTGACTGGTGGTGGGAGGAGAGCAACACATGGTGACTGTGGTGGGAGAGGAGGAACACCCACGGTGACTGGTGGTGGGAAGGGAGCAACACCCACGGTGTCTGGTGGTGGGGAAGGGCGGACACCCACGGTGTCTGGTGGTGGGAAGAGAGTAACACCCACAGTGACTGGTGGTTGGAGGGGAGTAACACATGGTGACTGGTGGTGGAAGAGGAAACACCCACGGTGACTGGTGGTGGAAGGAGGAACACCCACGGTGACTGTGGTGGGAAGGAGGAACACCCACGGTGTCTGGTGGCGGGAGGGAGGAACACCCACGGTGACTGGTGTGTGGGAAGGGAGGAACACCCACGGTGTCTGGTGGTGGAAGGAGCAACACCACGGTGTCTGGTGGTGGGAGAGGAGGAACCCACGGTGACTGGTGGTGGAAGGGAGGAAACACCCACGGTGTCTGGTGGTGGGAAGAGCAAGCAGACTGGTGGTGGAGGAGATAAACACGGTGATTGATGGTGGAGGGAGTAACACCCACGGTGATCAGTGGTGGGAGGGGAACACCCACGGTGTCTGGTGGTGGAAAGGAGGAACACCCACGGTGTCTGGTGGCGGGAGGAGAGTAAACACCCACGGTGTCTGGTGGTGGGAAGGAGGAACACCCACGGTGTCTGGTGGTGGAGAGGAGGAACACCCACGGTGACTGGTGGTGGAAGGAGAGTAACACATGGTGACTGGTGGTGGGAGGAGGAACACCCACGGTGTCTGGTGGTGGGAAGGGAGGAACACCACGGTGTCTGGTGGTGGGAGGGAGAGCAACACGGTGTCTGGTGGTGGGAAGGGAGGAACACCCACGGTGTCTGGTGGTAGGAGAGGAGGAACACCCACGGTGACTTGTGGTGGGAGAGGAGGAACACCACGGTGTCTGGTGGTGGAAGGAGGAATCCACCTGTGTCTGGTGGTGGGAAGGAGAAACACCCGGTGACTGGTGGTGGAGGAGATAACACTACCGTGTCTGGTGGTGGAAGGGGAGGAACCCAACGGTGTCTGGTGGTGGAAGGGAGGAACACCCACGGTGTCTGGTGGTGGAAGGGAGGAACACCCACGGTGTCTGGTGGTGGAAGGGAGGAACACCCACGGTGTCAGGTGGTGGAGAGGAGGAACACCCAAAGTGACTGGTGATGGGAGGAGACACACATGGTGACTGGTGGTGGGAGGAGGAACACCCACGGTGTCTGTGGTGGGAGGGGAGTAACACCCACGGTGACTGGTGGTGGGAGGGGAGGCAACACCCACGGTGATTGGTGGTGGAGGGGAGTAACACCACGGTGACTGGTGGTGGGAGGAGAGTAACACCCACTGTGATTGGTGGTGGAGGAGGACACCCACGGTGACTGGTGGTGGAGGAGGCAACACCAACGGTGACTGGGTGGTGGGAGGGGAGTAACACCCACGGTGACTGGTGGTGGAGGAGAGTAACACCCACGGTGACTGTGGGAGGGGAGTAACACCAACGGTGACTGGTGGTAGGAGGAGTAACACCCGGTGACTGGTGGTGGGAGGGATAACACCACGGTGACTCTGTTGTGGAGAGAAACACCCACGGTGACTGGTGGTGGGAGGGGAGTAACACCACGGTGATTGGTGGTGGGAGGAGAGTAACACCCACGGTGACTGGTGTGGGAGGGAGTAACACCCACGGTGACTGGTGGTGGAGGGGAGTAACACCCACGGTGACTGGTGGTGGTAGGGGGAATAACACCCACGGTGATTGGTGGTGGAGGAGATAACACCCACGGTGACTGTTGTGGGAGGAGAGTAACAACCACGGTGACTGGTGTGGGGAGCAACATCCACGGTGATTGGTGGTGGAGGAGATAACACCAACGGTGACTGGTGGTGGGGGGAGTAACACCCACGGTGACTGGTGGTGGAGGGAGTAACACCCACGGTGACTGGTGGTGGTAGGGGAATAACACCCACGGTGACTGGTGGTGGGAGGGAGAGCACCCGGTGACTGGTGGTGGAGGAGAGTAACACCCACGGTGACTGGTGGTGGGAGGGAGCACCCACGGTGATTGGTGGTGGGAGGAGAGTAACACCCCGGTGACTGGTGGTGGAGGGGAGTAACACCCACGGTGACTGGTGGTGGGGAGGGAGAACAACACCTGCGGCTGGTGGTGGAAGAGAGAAACACCAGGTGTCTGGTGGTGGGAAAGGAGCAAACACCACGGTGTCTGGTGGTGGAAGGAGCAACCACTGGCACTGGTGGTGGGAGAGGAACACCCACGGTGACTGGTGGTGGGAGGGAGAGTAACACATGGTGACTGGTGGTGGGAGGAGGAACACCCACGGTGAGTGGTGGTGGGAGGAGCAACACACACGGTGTCTGGTGGTGGGGAAGGAAGCAACACCCACGGTGTCTGGTGGTGGGAGGGAGGAACACCCACGGTGACTGGTGGTTGGAGGGGAGTAACATGGTGACTGGTGGTGGAAGAGGAGGAACACCACGGTGACTGGCGGTGGGAAGGGAGGAACACCCACGGTGACTGGTGGTGGAAGGGAGGAACACCCACGGTGTCTGGTGGCGGGAGGGAGGAACACCCACGGTGACTGGTGGTGGAAGGAGAAACACCACGGTGTCTGGTGTGGAGGGAGGAACACCGGTGACTGGTGGTGGAGGAGAGAAACACATGGTGACTGGTGGTGGGAGGAGGAGGGAACACCCACGGTGTCTGGTGGTGGAAGGGGAGAACACCCACGGTGATTGGTGGTGGAGGAGAATAACACCCACGGTGTCTGGTGGCGGGAGGAGAGTAACACCCACGGTGTCTGGTGGTGGAAGGAACACTACCTGTGTCTGGTGGTGGAAGAGAGGAACACCCACGGTGACTGGTGGTGGGAGGGAATAAACACATGGTGACTGGTGGTGGAGGAGGAACACCCACAGTGTCTGGTGGTGGGAAGGAGTAACAACCGGTGTCTGGTGGTGGTAAGGGAGGAACACCCACGGTGTCTCACGGTGGGAGGGGAGGAACACCCACGGTGACTGGTGGTGGAAGGAGGAACCCAACGGTGTCTGGTGGTGGAAGGAGAAACACCTGGTGACTTGTAGGAGAGGAGCAACACCACTGTGTCCGGTGGGAGGGAGCAACACCACGGTGTCTGGTGGGATGGGAATACCACCACGGTGACTGAGTGAGTACCACCCACGTGACGGTGGTGGGAGGACACTGGTGACTGGTGGTGGGAGGAGAACAACACCCACGTGACTGGAGGTGGAGGAGAGTCACCCACGGTGACTGGTGGTGGGAGGAGAGTAACACCACGGTGACTGGTTGTGGGAGAGGAGTAACACCCACGGTGATTGGTGGTGGAGAGGAGAGTACACCACGGTGACTGGTGGTGGAGGGGAGTAACACCCACGGTGACTGGTGGTGGAGGGGAGTAACCCACGGTGGCTGGTGGTGGGAGGAGAGTAACACCCACGGTGACTGGTGGTGGGAGGGAGCAACAACACCGGTGACTTGTGGTGGGAGGAGAGTAACACCCACGGTGACTGGTGGTGGCGGAGAGTAACACCCACGGTGACTGGTGGTGGGAGGAGAGTAACACCCACGGTGTCTGGTGGTGGGAAAGGAGGAACACCCACGGTGACTGGTGGTGGGAAGGGAGGAACACCCACGGTGTCTGGTGGTGGGAGGAGAGTAACACATGGTGACTGGTGGTGGGAAGGGAGGAACACCCACGATGTCTGGTGGTGGAAGGGAGCAACACCCACGGTGACTGGTGGAGGAGTAACACATGGTGACTGGTGGTGGAGGAACACCCACGGTGACTGGTGGTGGGAAGGGAGGAACACCCACGGTGTCTGGTGGTGGAAGGAGCAACACCAACGGTGTCTGGGGGTGGAGGGGAGTAACACCCAAGGTGATTGGTGGAGGGAGAAACACCCACGGTGACTTGTGGGAGAGGAGTAACACCCACGGTGACTGGTGGTGGAGGGGAGTAACACCACGGTGATTGGTGGTGGGAGGAGCAACACCCACGGTGACTGGTGGTGGGAGGGAGTAACACCCACGGTGACTGGTGGTGGAGGGAATAACACCCACGGTGACTGGTGGTGGGAGGGAGAGTAACACCACGGTGACTGGTGGTGGAGGGGAGGCACCCACGGTGACTGGTGGTGGGAGGAGAGTAACACCTACGGTGACTGGTGGTGGAGGAGAGTAACACCCACGGTGACTGGTTGTGGAGGAGTAACACCACGGTGATTGGTGGTGGGAGGAGAGTAACACCCACGGTGACTGGTGGTGGGAGGGAGTAACACCCACGGTGACTGGTGGTGGGAGGGGAGTAACACCCACGGTGGCTGGTGGTGGGAGGAGAGCACCCACGGTGTCTGGTGGTGGGAAGGAGCAACACCCACGGTGTCTGGTGGTGGGGAGCAACACCCACGGTGACTGGTGGTGGGGAGAAGGAACACCCACGGTGACTGGTGGTGGGAGGAGAGTAACACATGGTGACTGGTGGTGGAGAGGAGGAACACCCACGGTGAGTGGTGGTGGGAAGGAGCAACACCCACGGTGTCTTGGTGGTGGGAAGGAAGCAACACCCACGGTGTCTGGTGGTGGGAAGAGAAACACCCACAGTGACTGGTGGTGGGAGGGGAGTAACACATGGTGACTGGTGGTGAAGAGGAGTAACACCCACGGTGACTGGTGGTGGGAAGGAGGGAACACCCACGGTGACTGGTGGTGGAAGGGAGGAACACCCACGGTGTCTGGTGGCGGGAGGGGAGGAACAACTGGTGACTGGTGGTGGAAGGGAGGAACACCACGGTGTCTGGTGGTGGGAAGGGAGCAACCCACGGTGTCTGGTGGTGGGAGAGGAGTAACACCACGGTGACTGGTGGTGGGAGGAGGTAACACATGGTGACTGGTGGTGGGAGGAACACCCACGGTGTCTGGTGGTGGGAAGGGAGGAACACCCACGGTGTCTGGTGGTGGAAGGGAGGAACACCCACGGTGTCTGGTGGCGGGAGGAGAGTAACACCACGGTGTCTGGTGGTGGAAGGAGGAACACCCACGGTGACTGGTGGTGGAAGAGGAGGAACACCACGTGACTGGTGGTGGAGGAGAGTAACACATGGTGACTGGTGGTGGTAGAGGAGGGAACACCCACAGTGTCTGGTGGTGGAAGGGAGGAACACACACTGTGTCTGGTGGTGGTAGGAGGAACAACCACGGTGACTGGTGGTGAGAAGGGACAACACCCACGGTGTCTGGTGGTGTGAAGGAGCAACACCTACAGTGACTTGTAGGAGGAGCAACACCCACGGTGTCTGGTGGGGAGCAACACCCACGGTGTCTGTGGGATGGGGAATACCACCCACGGTGACTGGTAAGGGGAGTACACCCACGGTGACTGGTGGTGGGAGGAGAGCAACACTTGGTGACTGGTGGTGGAGGAGAGCAACACCCACGGTGACTGGAGGTGGGAGGAGAGTAACACCCACGTGACTGGTGGTGGAGGAGTAACACCCACGGTGACTGGTTGTGGGAGGAGGAGCAACACCCACGGTGACTGGCGGGAGGAGAGCAACACCCACGGTGTCTGGTGGAGGGGAATACCACCCACGGTGACTGGTGTGAGGGGAGTACCACCCACGGTGTCTGGTGGTGGAAGTGGAGTAACACCCACGGTGACAGGTTGTGGGGGAGGAGTAACACACGGTGAATGGTGGGGAGGAGAGCAACACCACGGTGACTGGTGGAGGGAATACCACCCACGGTGACTGGTGTAGGGGAGTACCACCACGGGCCTGGTGGTGGAAGGGGAGTAACACCGGTGACTGGTGGTGGAAGGAGTAACTACCTCGGTGGCTGGTGATGGATGGAAGTAGCACCCACGGTGACTGGTGGTGGAGGGGAGCAACATCCACGGTTGACTGGTGGTGGAGGGGGAGCAACACCCACGGTGACTGGTGGTGGGAGGGGAGCAACACCCACGGTGACTGGTAGTGGAGGGGAGTAACACCCACGGTGACTGGTGGTGGAGGGGAGTAAACCCACGGTGACTGGTGGTGGGAGGAGTAACACCCACGGTGACTGGTGGTGGAGAGGAGCAACACCCACGGTGACTGGTGGTGGGGGGAGTAACACCCTGTGGCTGGTGGTGGAGGGAAGTGAACACCCACGGTGACTGGTGGTGGAAGGGGAGTAACACCCACGGTGACTGGTGGTGGGAGGGGAGTAACACCCACGGTGACTGGTGGTGGAAGGGGAGTAACACCCACGGTGACTGTGGTGGAAGGGGAGCAACACCAACGGTGACTGGTGGTGGAGGAAGCAACACCCACGGTGACTGGTGGTGAGGGGAGCAACACCCACGGTGACTGGTGGTGGGAGGGGAGTAACACCCACGGTGACTGGTGGTGGGAGGGGAGTAACACCCACGGTGACTGGTGTGGAGGGGAGCAACACCCACGGTGACTGGTGGTGGAGGGAACACCACGGTGACTGGTGGTGGGAGGGAGCAACACCCACGGTGACTGGTACTGGGAGGAGAGTACCACCACGGTGAATGGTGGTGGGAGGGAGTAACACCCCTGGTGACTGGTGGTGGAGGGAGCAACACACAAGGTGACTGGTGGTGGGAGGGAGCAACACCCACGGTGACTGCAGTGAGGGAGTAACACCCAGTGACTGGTGGTGGAAGGGGAGCAACACACAGGTGACTGGTGGTGGAGGGAGCAACACCCACGGTGACTGGTGGTGGAGGAGAGCACCACCCACGGTGACTGGTGGTGGAGGGGAGTCACCCCTCGTGACTGGTGGTGGGAGGAGAGTACACCCACGGTGACTGGTGGTGGAGGGGAGTAACACCCTCGGTGACTGGTGAAGGGGAGTAACACACACGGTGACTGGTGGTGGAGGGGAGCAACACCCACGGTGACTGGTGGTGGGAGGAGAGTAACACCCACGGTGACTGGTGGTGGGAGGGAGCAACACCACGCTGACTGGTGGTGGGAGGAGGAGTACCACCCACGGTGACTGGTGGTGGAGGAGTAACACCCACGGTGTCTGGTGGTGGAAGGAGTAACACCCACGGTGACTGGTGGTGGAGGAAGCACCCACGGTGACTGGTGGTGGGAGGGAGTAACACCCACGGTGACTGGTGGTGGAAGGGGAGAACATCCACGGTTGACTGGTGGTGGTGGAGAGTAACACCCACGGTGACTGGTGGTGGGAGGAGAACACCCACGGTACTGGTGTGGGGAGTACACCCACGGTGTCTGGTGGTGGAGGAGAACACCCACGGTGACTGGTTGTGGTGGGAGGAGTAACACACGGTGACTGGTGGGGAGGAGAGCACCCACGGTCTTGGTGGGGGAGTAACACCCACGGTGACTGGTATAGGAGTAACACCCACGGTGACTGGTGGTGGAGGGGAGTAACACCCCTGGTGACTGGTGGTGGAGGGGAGCAACTACCCCTGTGGCTGGTGGTGGGATGGAAGAACTACGGTGCTGGTGGTGAAGGAGCAACATCCACGGGTTGGTGGTGGAGGAGTAACACCCACGGTGACTGGTGGGGAGGAGAGTAACACCCACGGTGTCTGGTGGGGAGGGGAAAACACCCACGGTGACTGGTGTGAGGGGAGTACACACGGTGCTGGTGGTGGAAGGGGAGTAACACCCTCGGTGACTGGTGGTGGAAGGAGCAACACCCCGTGGCTGGTGTGGATGGGAAGTACACCTACGGTGGCTGGTGGTGAAGGAGCAACACCCACGGTTGATTGGTGGTGGGAGGGAGCAACACCCACGGTGACTGGTGGTGGGAGGGAGCAACAATGGCGGTGACTAGTGTTGGGAGGAGTAACACCCACGGTGACTGTGGTGGAGGGGAGTAACACCCACGGTGACTGGTGGTGGAGGGGAGTAACACCCACGGTGACTGGTGGGAGGAGTAACACCCACGGTGACTGGTGTGGAGGGGAGTAACACCCTCTGTGGCTGGTGATGGAGGGCACCACGGTGGCTGGTGGAAGGGGAGTACCACCCGGTGACTGGTGGTGGAGGGGAGTAACACCCACGGTGTCTGGTGGAAGGGAGTAACACCCACGGTGACTGGTGGTGGAAGGGGAGCAACACCAACGGTGACTGGTGGTGGAGGGAAGTAACACCCACGGTGACTGGTGGATGGGAGTAACACCCACGGTGACTGGTGGTGGAGGGGAGTAACACCCACGGTGACTGGTGGTGGAGGGGAGTAACACCACGGTGACTGGTGTGGAGGGGAGCAACACCCACGGTGACTGGGGTGGAGGGAGTAACACCCACGGTGACTGGTGGTGGGAGGGGAAGCAACACCCACGGTGACTTGGTTGGAGGAGAGTACCACCCACGGTGAATGGTGGTGGGAGGGAGTAACACCCTCGGTGACTGGTGGTGGAAGGGGAAGCAACACACAAGGTGACTGGTGGTGGAGGGAGCAACACCCACGGTGACTGGTGGTGGAGGAGAGTACCACCCACGGTGACTGGTGGTGGAGGAGCAACACCACGTTGACTGGTGGAGAGTATCACCCACGGTGACTGGTGGTGGGAGAGGAGTAACACCACGGTGTTGAGTGGTGGGAAGGGAGTAACACCCACGGTGACTGGTGGTGGAGGAGTAACACCACGGTGACTGGTGGTGGAGGAGAGTAACACCCACGGTGACTGGTGGTGAGGGAGCAACACCCACGGTTGATTGGGGTGGGTGAGAGTAACACCCACGGTGACTGGTGGTGGAGGGAGTACACCCACGGTGACTGGTGGTGGAGGGGAGTAACACCCACGGTGACTGGTGGTGGGAGCAACACCCACGTTGACTGGGTGGTGGAGAGGAGCAACACCCACGGTGACTGGTGGTGGAGGAGAGTAACACCCACGGTGACTGGTGGTGGGAGGAGTAACACCCACTGTGACTGGTGGTGGAGGGAGCAACACCCACGGTGACTGGTTGAGGGGAGCAACACCACGGTGACTGGTGGTGGAGGGAGTAACACCCACGGTGACTGGTGGTGGAGGGGAGCAACACCCACGGTGACTGGTGGTGGGAGGGGAGTAACATCCACGGTGACTGGTGGTGGAGGAGCAACACCCACGGTGACTGGTGGTGGAGGGGAGCAACACCCACGGTGACTGGTGGTGGAGGGGAGCAACACCCACGGTGACTGGTGGTGGGGGAGCAACACCCACGGTGACTGGTGGTGGGAGGGGAGCAATCCACGGTGACTGGTGGTGGGAGGGAGCACCCACGGTGACTGGTGGTGAGGGAGCACACCCACGGTGACTGGTGGTGGAGGGGAGCAACACCCACGGTGACTGGTGTGGAGGGGAGCACATCCACGGTGACTGGTGGTGGGAGGAGCAACATCCACGGTGACTGGTGGTGGGAGGGAGCAACACCCACGGTGACTGGTGGTGGAGGAGCAACACCCACGGTGACTGGTGGTGGAGGGGAGTAACATCCACTGACTGGTGGTGGGGAGCAACACCCACGGTGACTGGTGGTGGAGGGGAGTAACATCCACGGTGACTGGTGGTGGGAGGAGAACATCCACGGTGACTGGTGGTGGAGGAGTAACATCCACGGTGACTGGTGGTGGAGGAGTAACACCCACGGTGACTGGTGGTGGAGGGAACAACACAGACGAGGAAGAGAAACTCTAGTAAAAGTGGACGAAGAAAAGTAAGAAGTTCAGGTTTATCAGCAGACGGCGGGAAGTTGGAGGAAAAAAGGCATCAAGATATAAAGAATAAGTGAATATTAAAGTTACAGATGATGAAATGACAACATTTTAGTTGAAGATCGGTGCCATATGTCCTGGCTTTGTGGCACTAGGATAGTATTCATAATAATAATTTGGGTCAAATGAAATACATTCATAAGTCATCGAAAAATTTAAACATTAACGAAAGAAATGATCCGTATTTAGGAAATATTTCACAAAAAAGAAAATCAAGATGGTTTTCCTAAGTTGCTGACAGCTGATTAGAAGGAAGAAAGCTTCGTGTGCCAGGCTGACGGACGTAAGATCACCCTGTCCAGCAAACTGTGTAAATCATAAGACACAGTTATTCACCACCAAACTGACATACAACACCTCTAATTACAATCACCTCCTTAAGTAAGAGCTCTTACTCTATATTATCTTCCAATACTAATTCTGAATATGTATCATATTACACTTATTCTTAGTATTTACAGCTACACTTTCTTTCTCGGTTTCTAATCTCGTGTACATGGGTCATATTGTTCTTTCTCTCTCTCTCTCCCCTTACCACTTTCTTTTCCTCTCACTGTAGTATAAATATTACTTAAGAATAAACATTGTCACTCAACCATTCTTCCCTCCCTATACAACACTCCCATGTGTAGCAATATTCGTCAGAAGTAATAACACACACTGGTGATATTCCACAATAATAATGTTCCCTCAAGGCAACAACCGCGTTTTCTTGCGATAATCTCAAGTAACATTCTTTTGAGGCAACATTCCTCTTCTGCTAAGTTTTCCTTCATGTTAAAACTCCACACTGAAATAACTTTCCTTTGTCTCAACGGTTGGTAGCGTCTCGGTGGAGCAACTTTTGTGATAATATCATTGTGCGGCGACACTACTCTAATGTGGTGTTAATTTTCCTGTAAGGGTCGTAGTTAGGTTCTCTGTGGAGTCGTGGTGTTTAGCTTTGGGTTTTGTCCTCTGTTAGGAGAGAGAGAGAGGGGGGAGAGAGAGAGAGAGAGCGGCGAGTGACAGAGAGATAGAGATACAGGAGGCAGAGGTAGAGTGATAAAGGATATAAAAAAAAAGTTGGTGGGAGAAAGGGAAAGTGGTGGTAAAAGGGACATAGTGAGGGAAGGAAGATGAGAGAGCGAAAGAGAGGGGGTAGATAGATAGAGAGCGAGAGAGAGAGAGGGGAGCAAGAGAGAGAGAGAGGAGGGGAGAGAGGGGAGGAGGCGACGGGGAGGGTGTGGGGGGGGGGGGGGAGAGGGTAGATAGATAGAGAACGAGAGAGAGAGAGAGAGAGAAAGAGAGAGAGAGAGAGAGAGAGAGAGAGAGAGAGAGTTATTGCATATACCATTATCCTCACGGTGTTAAAAATACCAAGCGTCACCACCACATTATCACAGTTGGCGCGAGTAGACTTAAAATGTTATAAGAAGAGTGAAGGACGCCGGGGAAATATGACCACTAAATTTTTAATGTGTGTCTTTGTTGGTCCTTAGACGATAATTGAGGTGTGGTTGTTTATTATGGCAGCTGTGGTTTATTTGCCATTAATAGCGACAGAGCTTTGGTGTGGTGGTTGCTGGTGCTGGCAGAGAGTCTTGATTTGCCTAACTGACGATGGTGGTGGGTGACTGTTAATGCTGATGGTGGTGGTGGTGGTGGTTGTGGTAGAGTGTACATTGTTGTTGATGGTTGTAGATGGTGTAGTTGGTGGTGGTGGTGAATGTGTACTGTTGTTGGTTCTGGGAGTGTACATTGTTGGTGGTGGTGGCTGTAGATTGTGTAGTGTTGATGGTGGTGGTGGCGGTACATTGTTATTGTTGGCGGTTGGGAGGTACACTGTTGTTGGTGGTAGCGTGTACATTGTTATTGTTGGTGGTTGTGGGAGTGTACACTGTTGGTGGTGGCGTGTACATTGTTGTTGTTGGTGGTGAGTGACACTGTTGTTGGTGGTGGCGTGTTCATTGTTATTGTTGGCGGTTGTGGAGTGTACACTGTTGTTGGTGGTGGCGTACATTGTTATTGTTGGCGGTTGTGGAGTGTACACTGTTGTTGGTGGTGGCGTACATTGTTATTGTTGCGGTTAGGAGTGCACTGTTGTTGGTGGTGGCGTGTTCATTGTTGTTGCTGTGGTTGTGTTTTTGACTTCATCAACAGGGACACCCCCTATGTTTACAGGAGGACCATGTCAGTATTCTCACTGATTCAACTCTTAGAGCACTGAGACCGACATTATCCTGGTCCTATTACGCTGGACGGGCCACGGTACTCCCAGCTACTCTACAGTCATATAATGAATGGTAAACATTGTGGTGACGGTGAGACGGAAAAAATACAAGGATACATTTAAAATTGACCTAAAAAGAAATAACTACTTGACATTCTCACCTGGGACACTATCACCCCAAATTGTGATGCTTGTGAACACTTAGGTTGATCTAGTAGACGCCAAGGTAAATCAAGTCGAACGTCGAGAGGATGCCGCCGCCGCCCCTCCCACACTACATGTAATCCACCAAACATGTTGATTCTCTATTGATCTTTCGACCCACTTTAGAAGTAACCAATAAATGTGACGCTTACTCTGAAAAAAGCCAGTATAGAGAGTATGTATGACTGTTGGTGGTGTTGATGGTGGTAGTGGTTGTGATGGTGATGGTGGTGGTGGTAGTGATAGTGGTGGATGTGGTAAGAGTGTTATTGCCCCTCGGCTTCGTTCTCTTCACTGAATTGTACGGTATTTTTCCATCCATCCAGTTCACCTTTCAGTAAAAGATCATTTAGTGTATCAGATTACAGAGTGAAAAGATTAATTCAGCGAGTGTTTCAGAGTTAACAATACCGTACAAGGTTCTTATTATACCAAGTGTATTGTAACTCTTAGTACAGTATTTTGTTGACCAGAGCTTCGACTCAATATTCTTCACAGCGGGACGCCAGAGAGGAGGAGTGTCAGCTGCCTGGAAATTATAACTCGAGTGCCTGTGATGAGCAAAGAGAAAGACAACTCGGTTACCTGCGGCTGGCGGGCAAAACTTGAGGCATAATCCTTGTTTACATTTTGGGTGCTGCTCCCATTTATGTGTATACGCCTCAGTGTAGACTAGTGGAAGAGTAGCGAGAGAGAGCGGTGGTACAGGTGTTGTGGCTAGAGCGGTGGTACAGCTGGTGTGGCTAGAGCGGTGGTACAGCTGGTGTGGCTAGAGCGGTGGTGCAGCTGGTGTGGCTAGGGCGGTGGTACAGCTGGTGTGGCTAGAACGGTGGTACAGCTTTTGTGGTGAGAGCGGTGGTGCAGCTGGTGTGGCTAGGGCGGTGGTACAGCTGGTGTGGCTAGAACGGTGGTACAGCTGGTGTGGCTAGAGTGGTGGTACAGCCGGTGTGGCTAGGGCGGTGGTACAACCGGTGTGGCTAGAGTGGTGGTACAGCCGGTGTGGCTAGGGCTGCGGTACAGCTGGTGTGGCTAGGGCGGCGGTAAGTTCAAACTTACTATTTATTTACAAAAGGGGGCCTGGGGGCGAAAATATAATAGTACTACTAATAATAATTAATATAAATTAATAGCAAAAAAATAATAATAATAATAAATAGAGTAAAAAATATATAATGAATATTAAATAAATGTATCTTATAATAATATATTATAATAATAAAAAAAAAGAAAAAAGATCAGTAGTGAAAAACGATGTGTACTGTATTGTACTGTATGTTGTGTTGTCTAAGTGAGAGAAACAATTGAAACCCTGCAATTGTGTATAAATGTGGCAGAAAGTCAGATCATCAACCTGGGACTTGGTCACAATTTTCGTGATGTCATATGGCAGTAGGGTCTACCATTAGACAACACATTATGCTTCCAATATCTTCCTCGGCGGTAGGACAGTACCTCCCTGTTTGGTAGCTGCTGCCTACTGCTGGCCTGCCTGTGTAAGATCCCTCTATTGTTCTCCATAGTCTTAATTGCGAAGGGCCACTTAGGAACTGTTATGAGTGAGCGTTCCGTTGGTTGTGGATTCGCAACGTGAACGTCTTTTGTTTGTGACGTCATTTCTGCCGCGTCCGCTCGCTTTGTTTACTTTAGTATGGGCCCGGCAGTGTTTTGTTAAGTACAGAGTATCTCCTTTCTTATTGTACAGTATGTTTCTAGTGGTATAACGTGTAAACCTTGCTAGACTTTTATAACACCAAGTAAAGTATTATTTGTGAAAGATTATTGTTAATCATATTTTGGAGTTCCACGGAAAATAACTTACTTATTTATGAGGTTTCGTGTGGTGGATAGACCATGTTGTTCATCGTAGTTTCTAGACTAAATAAGTCTTTACTTTTGTGTTCATTATTTTGTCACTCGGTTGAGTCATTTATTTGATCAGATTTAATTTGTATTTGTTTATTTTTGTACACACTGATATAGTTATTTAATTGTTTGTTTGTTAATATATTCTGTAATTAAAACTACTGCATGTATTTCAGTATACCCCATAGTAATGAGGTGATGATTTTGGTGGGATCTATTCCTTGGACCTATAATATTAAGAGAAGTTGAAATTGTAATTTTGTTACACCCTAGGAGGCCAAGGGTCGTAACAGGAACTCATTGTATAGAAAGAGTGATTCGGTATAGAGTACATTAAATTGGAGGATGAAATCCTTGGATAATTCTTAACCACAATGTCTCTATGGTAAAATGTCAGATTGTGCATATGCCCACATGTTCCGTGACAGGTGCGAGCAAATTAAACATAGTCCAGTCATTCTGGATCGTGTCAGACAACCAATGGTACGACGTGTACAGGCCTGCATTGAGGCAGAAGGGGGCAACTTTGAACAAATGATTCCAAAAACCTACGGGGGGTTTCACTTCAAATTCACTCTCATTAATACAACATCTTAAATGTATTGTAACAAGGAAACTGTGCAAAATCTGGCATTTTACCATAGATACATTGTGGTCTAGAATTATACAAGGATTTCATCCTCCAATTTAATATACTCTTTACTGAATCATCCTGTAACTGATGAAAATAGTGTTCTTCGAAATATCTATTGAAGTAAAGATGTATGTCGGCACATTGGTGATAATTTTCTCTTTTAGTATTGTGTTACAGTGAAACCGTGATTGCACGATTTGGCACTAGTTTTCCGATAATAGTGCAAAAACAGAACTGTATAGCCGCATTAGGTACAGCAGAAACAGCCAATTGAAACACAGCAAACACCAGACCAGCTAACACACACACAAACTCGTGGACTACATTGATCAGTGAACCTTTCATCAGGGTATATATTAAAAATAAATAGTCGATATATTTGTTGTTCTTCCTCAACTCGTTTCCCCGAAACAGATCATTTAACATTTTTAAAGTCAATCACAGCGTAAGTTGAGAGAGAACAACAAGTGGCTCTTGAGGTGAAGGAGACCGAGATATAAGTTAACCTTTAAGAGGACGAAGACCAGGCAGCCGGAACACAGTTTGTGAAAGAGAAATTAATCACACTGACTAGATTGTAATGCGCCACGATAAAATTTGTAAGGAAAAAAATCTTGATAGTAGATATTGTGATTGTTCAGACGTGTTTTATGTTCATGTGATGATGAAGGTGCAGATGAAGGAAAGTTTGTAAGGTTGTTGTTGATGATGTAAGTGATGAGATGACTGTTGAGTCTTGTTAACCTTAACATGACTGGTGCTGATAGGGTGGAAACATGACTGGTGCTGACACAGTGGTAACATAACTGGTGCTGACACAGTAGTAGTACGACTGGTGCTGACAGTGGTAACATGATTGGTGCTGACACAGTGGTAACATGACTGGCGTTGACACAGTGGTAACATGAATGGTGCTGACACAGTGGTAACATGAATGGTGCTGACACAGTGGTAACATGACTGGTGCTGACACAGTGGTAACATGACTGGTGCTGACACAGTGGTAACATGATGGTGCTGACACAGTAGTAACACGACTGGTGCTGACACAGTGGTAACACGACTGGTGCTGACAGTGGTAACATGACTGGTGCTGACAGTGGTAACATCAGTGGTACAGTTCCTAACCCCCCTGTGGTAAATCGTGTTTCCAAACGGCCAACCTATAATTAATATAAATAAATATATATATATATATAAATATAAATATATATATATATAAATATATAAATATATATATATATAAATATATAAATATATATATATATATATATAAATATATATATATATATATATATATATATATATATATATATATATATATATATATATATATATATATATATATATATATATATATATATATCTATGTAAATCCTACAATGAAAACGTGGATAAGATAAATCTTGATAAAATCTACTGGGGAAGAGCAAGAATTACTTGGCTCGTCTTTGTTCAAGACATCTTCAGAGCTGAAATGTTTGTGTGTGGATGTGTGTGTGTGTGTGTGTGTGTGTGTGTGTGCATTGTGGATGTGTGTGTGTGTGTGTGTGTGTGTGTGTGTGTGGAGTGTGTGGTGAGTGTGTGTGTGTGTGTGTGTGGTGTGTGTGTGTGTGTGTGTGTGTGTGTGTGTGTGTGTGTGTGTGTGTGTGTGTGTGTGTGTGTGTGTGTGTGTGTGGTGTGTGTAGATGTGTGTACATGGTGTGTGTGTGTGTGTGTGTGTGTGTGTGTGGTGTGTGTGTGGTGTGTGTGTGTGTGTGTGTGTGTGTGTGGTGTGTGTGTGTGTGGGGGGGGGGGGGGGGGGGGGGGGGGGGGGGGGGGGGGGGGGGGGGGGGGGGGGGGGGGGGGGGGGGGGGGGTGGGGGGGGGGGGGGGGGGGGGGGGGGGGGGGGGGGGGGGGGGGGGGGGGGGGGGGGGGGGGGGGGGGGGGGGGGGGGGGGGGGGGGGGGGGGGGGGGGGGGGGGGGGGGGGGGGGGGGGGATATATATATATATATATATATATATATATATATATATATATATATATATATACCTAGATCAGCAGCACCTACAGTGATTTACTTGTATATATATATATATATATATATTTGTTACATAAATCTCTTAATTTACTTAAATATCCAGGTTCTAGGCGTAACCAAACAAAAAGTGAAATAAATTAAAGAGAATAAAAATAAATAAAGTAAACCTTTAAGAATTTAATTGATTAAATATTAACACAATAAAGAGGCCTCGTAGGCTGTCACAACAAATTGATTCACCATCGAACTTTTAAGACACAAGTGATACAAACATCGAAACATAAAAGAATAAAATAAAAGCATTGGATTACGTTAACACTGCATAAACATATAAAACTATCACTGAAATTAACTAACGTGAAACAACACTGAATTACTTGAATACAACTAAGCAAATACTGATGGACACAAACAGAGACATAAATAGTACTCACATAGATATACCACATTGGTGGCGACAGGAACAACACAAATAAATTAAGTTTAAGTAACAAGTGACACTCAAGGATGTGGACTGTATGACAAGAGGACTGAACTAACTCAAGTCAGTTGGTGGGTCCTATATATAAGGTCGGCTCCCGCCACGACCCCGCCGGTGGGTTGTTTAACGATGCAAATGGTCGTTAGAGAACAAGAATGCTGGTTAATACAAAATAAAAGAAATAAGATGGGCAGACAAATAATGACAGTTAAAACCTTAACAGCACAGGGTAAGGTGACTACAATATATAATAGTAAATTTAACACATCATTACAGGAATAATATGGAACATGGGGGCATGTTATATATAAAAAAATAGAAAAATACGACACGGTCGTAACAACATTACATATATCTTCATATATATATATATATATATATATATATATATATATATATATATATGTATATAAATATATATATATATACTTCATTTTAGTCCATATAACACGCGGACTTTGAACATATAATCAACGACCTCACCAGCAAGGAATCGAACCCTCGACCTACTGGGTGTGACTAGGAAACGCTACGGCTAAGCCACAAGGACACTAAAAGTTTCCCATTGAGGTTCACGGCGCCATCAGCTCGATGAACAGGCTGTGTGAAATATAACAGAGTCTAGAACTGCTTTTAGTGTCCTTGTGGCTAACCGGTAAGCGTTCCCTAGTCACACCCAGTAGGTCGGGGTTCGATTCCTTGCTGGTGAGGTTGTGATTATATGTTCAAAGTCCGCGTGTTATATGGACTCAAATTGAGTATATATATGTACCTCGCGTTTCATACCAGCTGGATTCAAAAAAATGCTACTGACACCACATAAGAGGCACGGGCAGTTTCATTGAGGTTCACGGCGCCATCAGCTCGATGAACAGGCTTTGTGTGAAATATAACAGAGTCTAGAACTGCTTTTAGTGTCCTTGTGGCCCTGGCGATAGCGTTCCTAGTCACACCCAGTAGGTCGAGTTCGATTCCTTGCTGGTGAGTCGTTGATTATATGTTCAAAGTCCGCGTGTTATATGGACTAAAAGAAGTATATATATGTACCTCACGTATCATACCAGCTGGATTCGGTAAAATGCTACTGACACCACATAAAGGCACGGGCAGTTTCCCATTGAGGTTCACGGCGCCATCAGCTCGATGAACAGGCTTTGTGTGAAATATAACAGAGTCTAGAACTGCTTTTAGTGTCCTTGTGGCCTAGCCGGTAGCGTTCCCTAGTCACACCCAGTAGGTCGAGGGTTCGTTCCTTGCTGGTGAGGTCGTTGATTATATATATATATATATATATATATATATATATATATATATGTCTTCTAAGGAAAAGAAACACGAAGTTCCCAAGGTTTTCGTGTAATTCACATCTTCAGGGTGAGTACAGAGTCCTGATCATACTCACCTCAAATCACCAGCACCTCTGATTAGATTTACTTATATATATATATATATATATATATATATATATATATATATATATATATATATATGTATATATACATATATATATATATATATATATATATATATATATATATATATATACAATATATATATATATATATATATATATATATATATATATATACTTCTATATATATATATATATATATATATATATATATATAATATATATATATATATATATATATATATATATATATATATATATATATATATATATATATATATATATATACAATATATATATATATATATATATATATATATATATATATATATATATATAACTACTGCGACAGTGCTTACTACTGCAGTTTGTGGACACGTTTTACCACAGGGGGATACATTTCCCAACTGTACTTTTTTTTTTATTAGGCACCTCCACCCCTACATCCTTGTGTAGTGAAGCGTAGAAGTGTTTACAGCACCCAACAGGAAGCATGCTAAGTTCATGCTTGCCTTATGTCTCTGAGTCAAGGGGCGTAGAAGCAGTCAATGGTTTTATGTCTAAGCGTAAGCAAGCTATTGGAGCTCCAACACCTTGTCCTGAATACGAATTCGCAAATTAAGATTTACAGCAGGTACCTCTTTGTTGCTAGGTGAACAGGGACCAAGGGACTAGGAAGAGTGTCCAAACAACTTTCGCCAGTCCGGGAATCGAACCCGTGACATCTTGCATGCGAGGCAAGAGCGGTGTGCCACTCACCAGCGGGTCCCCCCTCACCTGTACATTCTTATTGAGGACTGAGGGGGGACCCACAACCACAGTGTACCTTCAGGAGTCAACACAAGGAGACAACCACATATCACGGGCAGCTTGAGGCTACATAGTCACTACTTCAGTTAAACTGAGTAAAAATTGATTGTCGAATACACCTTCAGGGCCATAGTGTAGCTGTCACATACACCTTCAAGATCAAAGTGTAGCTGTAAGATACATCTTCAGGGTCAAGGTGCAGCTGTAAGATACACCTTCAGGGTCAAATTGTAGCTGTAAGATACACCTTCAGGGCCATAGTGTAGCTGTCACATACACCTTCAAGGTCAAAGTGTAGCTGTAAGATACATCTTCAGGGTCAAATTGCAGCTGTAAGATACACCTTCAGGGATATATTATGAGTGGTTTATCTCTCTCAAAAATGGTCTATTTATCACCGCCTTCAAGAGTCACCAGAACCATTTGTAATTTGTCTCCCATTACATAGCTGATGTATTTACGGGGAAATGTTGTAAATTACATTTTTAAACTGACCGGTAAAGTTGACTACAAGAGCGCTCGGGGAGACACTGTGAGGGTACTGGAGGATGTACTGGGGAGGTCGATAGTGAAAGGTCTTCAATGGGAGGTCGTTACTGAGAGGTCGTTACTGAGAGGTCGTTTTTGAGAAGTTATTAAGAGGTCGTCACAGAGATCATTACTGAGAAGTCGTTATAAAGAGACATACTAAGAGGATGTATAATGGAAGGGGGAAAGGAGAGTTAACTGTTGTGTTTGTGATATAGGCCGTGTTACTTGGGGGAACACGAGTCATTAACTACAGGTGTGTTTGTGACGTGAGCCATGTTACCTGGGGGAACACGAGTCATTAACTACAGGTGTGTTTGTGACGTGAGCCATGTTACCTGGAGGAACACGAGTCATTAACTACAGGTGCGTTTGTGACGTGAGCCATGTTACCTGGAGGAACACGAGTCATTAACTACAGGTGTGTTTGTGACGTGAGCCGTGTTACCTGGGGAACACGAGTCATTAACTACAGGTGTGTTTGTGACGTGAGCCATGTTACCTGGGGGAACACGAGTCATTAACTACAGGTGTGTTTGTGACGTGAGCCATGTTACCTGGAGGAACACGAGTCATTAACTACAGGTGCGTTTGTGACGTGAGCCATGTTACCTGGAGGAACACGAGTCATTAACTACAGAGTAACCAGGTGGGAGAAGATAGTGTTATATAACTTAAGGAAATGGTAGTGGTGTTAACTGTGGAAACCAAGGCGCGAAGGAAGGAATAATTAACGTGGACAGGTGTACTGGCCAGGTGATGAAGGCAGTTACCGAGACATTGTCAGTACAGGGTGGAGGTGTACAGCATGTTGCAGATGAAAACCTCCGAGGAACATAAGATGCAACAGTGAATAATTTTATATAGTGTTTCTTAATATGAAGAAACAATACAATTTACAGGTAATAATTTCTATAATAACCTTTTCCTAATTTAAAAGTAATATCTCACGTTATATGAAAACTTGATAAAAATCAATGTCATTTATGAATCATTATTTTATTTATCTTATGACTTACCTAACTTTAAGAGATTATCTCCATTAACCCCTTCAGTACTGGACGCCACTTTTAATATTTTGTTTGACTAATTCCAGATGAAACACAACCGTCACAACACAACTACAAATATAAAGGAAAACTAAACACATCTATAACCATTAAAATCAAACACAAAACCTTTTCTTTGTCTGTTGTCTAAGTTCCTCTGAGGGAAGTTTTAAAAGGTAATGTTGTGTAGCAAAGTTTGGTCAAGTGGGTGTGAGTAATACTGAAAGTTGGCTGAGGTCTTACCAGGAGAAGTGATATATATATAAATATATATAAATGCTACTCGGCACAGTAGCTTATTTTTTACAAGGTTGCTACTCGGCACAGTATCTTAGATGTATAACATACAATTTTCAACATTGTTTTCACTGTGACCATCACTCAGATACTCAAACAAACCATAATAAGCACCTGGTGGAGGGCTGTGTAACTTGTCTTGTAATATTCACAAGACAAGAAGCGTTAACAATTATAATTAATCTAGTTCGTCGCTCAACCTGAGCTGAGCAATTTTTTTTCTTAGGTAGTACACGACATATACCACCTGTATATGTTGTTTGTATTAGAAAGTCACCTAACAGTTTTTTGGTTCTACACACGTTACATATATATTTTTTCCAAATAAACTTTAAAGTTAAATTAAAATGTTATTGTGTCAAAGATAACGCCAAATAAATAAACCTTAGTATTACTATAAACTATTGGAAGAAAACAGACAAATCTGACTTAAATTTTTACAAATCGCAGAACCAAATTATATATTTCTGTCCAGTGGGCCGGGAGACAAATATTTTAGTGAAATTCTCGCAGTGAATTAATTGTTTCATTAACTTATGGTATTAAAGGTTTGATGAATTTGGACCAGAATATTGACTATATTGTATGTTATAACACATCCATGTCTTTTGAGCCCATCTACCGGAATTATCTACCCCGTATCCTGGACTGAAGTGATCATGGTAGACATTATTCACCCAGAACAAATGGGAACCAATGCACCTGGACACTATCACCCAAAAACCTACCACCACTTCTTTCCAGCCAAAACATGAGGATCCACCCCGATGTCCGTGGATTACGCCCACATAAAAAGACTTATTGAGCAGCGCAACAAGGCATACTGCAACAACCGCCTGTACAAAGTCTGCGTAACCGGGTCATCGGGGAAATCAGGTCTGCCAAGAAGACTTATTATCAGGAAAGTGCACAGCCTCAAGGAAGTCGGCATCGGTCAGTGGTACTCCAAGGTAAAAGATCTCGCCGTAGATACTCAACCGTCAGTCTCCCACACTTCCTTTCATCACATTTACACAGTGAGGGAAGCAGCTGAGATAATCAATAACCATTTGCTACCATAATAATCATACCTTACCACTCTTGTTACTCACTCTCCTCCAGCTTCTTACCTTCCCCCCCCCCCTCCCAGTGTCCAACCATTTGGAAATCGCCAACAAACTCCTGAAATTTAAATCCAAACGCTCCACGACCCCAATTGACCTCCCAATCAAAAAAATATACAAGGGAGTTTCAGTCGAACTTGCCCACCCTCCTCTGTTCTGTTATTAATGCATCCCTCAGACCAAAGCAAATGCCTAATGATTGGAAAACCGCATTTGTCACCCCCCCATCCCCAGAGTCACACCCCCAGTCCCTAACGACCTCAGGCCAGTTGCCATTACCCCATACCCAGTCTACTTTGTGAGGACTTTGTTTTGAGTGGGGCATTTGCCAGTATCTATCAATCAGTGATTCGCAGCAATTTGGCAATATAGGAGGACCTCACCCATCACACTGCTTGGTGAGCTTCTTGGATTTTCTGCACGAAAACTTGCAGAAACGGCCCAAGACATCACTGGCCATTTGCGCTGTGGTTCAGGAGGTGTGACGCCCAGTGATCACTGCACTGTTATCAACAAGGCTGTGCACCTAGGGCCACCAACCTGGTCTCATGGCTCACTGATTTCTTGGTGGACGTCGCCAAGCAATTGAGGGTATCAGGGCTTGGTCTCTACGTGTCACTGCCTCCTGCGGTGTTCCCCAGGGACAAGATGGGACCACTGTGCTTCTCATCCTGATCAACGACCGCTCTATCCGACGCCCTCACAGGTGGAAGTACGTGAATGACTGCACTGTGGGGGTTTCAGTGGACAGCACCGCCAGACTACTCATTGCTCCAGCACCCTGGACAGGCTACAGGTATGGACTACGGAGAACAAGGTCACCATCAACCACCAAAACCTAGTCATGCACATCAATACCGCTACCACTCAGTACAAGCCCCAGCAGTCTGATGGTGCCCATCTTCTCCAGCTGGTGCAGTCTGCCAAACTCCTGGGTGTAACTATAGACAACAAGCTTGACTGGAAGGCCCATGTAAATAACACAGTCAAAGGCAGCCTCGTGCCATCTCTACATGCTACGAAGACTTGCAGGTCATAGGACACCCACGCCAGAGAGCTGAGCACCATCTACAATGCCTTTGTTATTCTCCCAAACTAACGTATGCGTCACCGGCCTGAATTAATCTTCTCTCAACTCCACCCAACAGCATCGGCTAGAGAAAGGTACAGGAGAGGGCCTGCAGAATCATGCTCGGCGAAGAAACATCTGGCTACACCAACGCTTCTCCACCCTGGAAATGCCATCCCTCAGTGACCTCCACCCCCAAGCACTGGAAAGGTTTGGCCGGACTACTGCACCACCCTCGCCATCGCCACCTCCTGCAGCCCCCACCCACTCGCAGTCCGTCACTACAACAAAATTCAGCCCATAAGAGCCCGCACCAATAGATATATAAAAATAGCACCATCCCATCTCTTGTTAAAATAATAAACAACTCCTGATTTATGTACTGTACAGCCCTGTAAATGTATTCAATGCATATTATATCATTGTCTAAATCAAATAAGTCTGTATATTTTCAGCCACCGGCTGCGCTCTATTAATAAACCGTTTATTATTATTATTATTATTATTATTTTATTATTATTATTATTATTTTATTATTATTATTATATATTATTATTATTATTATTATTATACATACACGCACATTTATACATACATACACACACACACACACACACACACACACACACACACACACACACATACACACACATA
>NW_024734434.1:0-13902 GCF_018991925.1 Homarus americanus | reverse complement strand
GTGTGGAATCGGAATTAGAGGAATGTAAAGAAATTAATAAAGGAGAGAATTACTGACTTGCTTAGAAATTTGACCCTCGATTCGTGTTTCGTAATCGTTCATTGAATCTGTATCGAAGTGGGAATGAGAATTTTTGGAACATGTACTATCGTTGACAAAAGTTCGCTCCCTGTAGTGAAACTGAGACACGGGAATGAGTCTCCGAACTGACTTACCCTCAATGTTATCTGGTGCTGGTGTGCTGTGAGGGTCGATACTGCTTCAGTTTGGGAAGGAGAGAACTCTTGTCCACGATAGTACTGTGCAGCCATGGTCAAAATTCCTGTCGTCTCTCCTGCTGCTTCACTAACCCTGAGATTCAGACTCGCGAACCCGAAGCAGTAGACATTGATGCATTATTGTGTCCACGGATTCTTTGGATTCACGAGTCTGAATTACGGGATTCATGAAGCAGCAGGAGAGGCGACAGGACTTTCTACTGCCCTGTATAAGTGAGATGTTTCCTAAATGATAGTGTTAGTATGAACAAACCTGACGAAACAACCTAACAATTAAAGTATAATGAAGGAATGTGAAGTGTTGTGTGGAGGCAGATGAACCACAACACCGGAAAATAGTTGATCAACTTGGTACATAACTTTACAAACAAGGATCATGTTTACGTTACAATAATTATAAAGTATCATAATAGTTTTTCATAAAATTTACAAGAAATTATATTAAAAGTATCAAAAGGAAAATAAATATACTCGAATTTGATGAGATTTACCAAAGAACAAGAATAAAAGTAAATACAAAATAACTTATCATTTAATTAATTATGGTGGATCTTGATGAAACTTAATAAGCTAATTATGTGATATTGTTACAGAAAGACAAAAAAAACTTTCATTCAGTTGAAAAAAAACCAAACTCAATATTGTTTACATCGACGATAAAGACAATACAGAGACTATAACATAAATTCTCCTTATATCTCACTACTTTTACCTAACCTAACCTAACCTAACCTGTAGATAGGACGAGATATATTAATAAACGAAAGATCTATTATGAAAAGTTTAATCTCGTCAGTGAAAGTCAGAGTTCCTCACCAGGTCACGTGAGTTGCTTTCATAACTCAATGTCTCACCTTCTGTAAACAACAACTGTCAAATATCATAAGTTCCTTAACCTTTTTTCAAACAAGGGAAGAATTTTCTCATCGGTTACAAATTTACTTTCATTTTAATTAATATTGAAGAGTCCAGTTTTATACCACTGCCCAGCCTTATACCACAGTCCATGGAACACAGTCCGGTCTTTATGTTGCCAGTCCAGCCTACCAGTCCAGCCTTATAAATTACAACCAGCCTTATACCACAGTCCCACATTATACCACAGTCCAGCCTTATACCACAATCCAGCCTCATACCACAGTCCTACATTATACCACAGTCCAGCCTTATACCGCAATCCAGCCTTATACCACAGTCCTACATTATACCACAGTCCAGCCTTATACCACAGTCCAGCCTTATACCACAGTCCAGCCTTATACCACAGTCCAGCCGTATACTACATTCCAGCCTTATACCACAGTCTAGCCTTATACCACAGCCCTACTTTATACCACAGTCCAGCCTTATACCACAGCCACTCCCTCCACCACCTCTTGTCCTCCCATCACCACTGTTGCCAACACAAACTACTGTCCTATCTCGTCTGTACATCAAACAACGATAAATAAATACTTTAACACCTGAGGGAAAACTTATCATAAAGGTATTCATCATTAAAAAAGTCTCAGTTGATGATAAATTCTGTTTATATTTACCCATTAGTTCAGTAAGAGGAATTCCCATACTGAGTGAACGTTTGCTGATTCGTCTGTATATATCAACAGTATGAAGGTAATTCAGAATTTTAAAGGAATCAATTAAAACTAAAGACACCGTAATGTATAATAACTTTTTCATTTTTTTCATTAAATTTATATATGAGCTTTTACATAAGTTTCTCTCTAAATTTACCTGTTCCATAACATTTCAGGCTTTAACAAAATATGGTAGTGCCAAGGTCTATGACCCAACCAGCAGTGTTCTACTTAATATAAGCCAAGCAGGTCATCCAATACAGTTCCTCTCACCATCTAGCGACCTTGAGCCCCCCGGAGTGTCTGCCCCCCGACCATGTATATAAAGCGGCGCCAATTGGACCCAGCATCACAACTCTCGCTCTGGTCTTCCTCCTCACCTCACCTCCTCCTCGAGACTCACACTCAACACTTGACTCAACAACAACACCTCACTCAGAGTCACAACTCATATTAAGACTTTCACAACAAACATCTCCTGAAGATGAAGGTCACAAAACATCTTATATTTATCGGTAAGAGAACTATGTAACTCGTATATGTAATGACCTTTTTCATTAAGTTTCTAATGTATCTCAGAAGACTAACTCTCTCTCTTATTCATTACTGAACACAAACGTAAACTAAAAGCTCAATTATCACGTATAAGAATTTTCCTTCCATTAACATCTATGTAATTTTTGTCGTAATTTACAATAAGTTTTACTTTCTTTATTTTCTCAGCCTCGCTAGTTGCGTCATCCTGGGCGGTCAACCTAAATTATTTAACTCCAACGAACGGCTTCAATGGTGGCAACGGTAATGGTAACGGTAATGGAGGTTATAATAATGGAATTAATGGAAATGGCAACGGAAATGGGTTAGTCAATGGAAATGGTAACGGATACGCCAATGGTTTAAATGGAAATGGTGTGATTGTAAACGGTAATGGAAATGGTAATGGATATGTAAATGGCGGAAATGGTAACGGAGTATATACAAACGGCAATGGAAACGGAGTAATCAACGGAAATGGTAACGGATACACCAATGGTGGTTATGGCAACGGTAATGGACTTATTGTCAACGGCAACGGTGTTGTTAACGGAAACGGATATGCCAATGGAAATGGTAATGGTTTTGTCAACGGCAACGGTGGTGTTAACGGGAACGGATATACCAATGGAAATGGTAATGGTTTAGTCAACGGCAATGGTGCTGTTAACGGTAACGGATATGCCAATGGAAATGGTAATGGTTTAGTCAACGGCAACGGCGCTGTTAACGGGAACGGATACTACAACGGCATCGTGGGCCCCATCAGCGCCCTTGCAGATGCTATTGGAGGTGGTGGCGTCCCCGGCGTGGACTATCCCATCCTGGCTTCTGTCCCCTTCACTGGATTCTCCTGCGGCGGACTAATACCCGGATACTACGCTGATACTGCCCTCGAGGCCGGCTGTCAGGTGAGTCTTTTACTGCCCCCGAGGCCGGCTGTCAGCTGAGTCTTATACTGCCCCCGAGGCCGGCTGTCAGCTGGGTTTTATACTGCCCCGAGGCCGGCTGTCAGCTGAGTCTTATGTCATATAAACTAATACATTCTGAATTTTATGAAGGTTTAGTTGTTACGTCTCCTGCTGTATAAAGAAGATATATTCCTATATTCCTCAAGATTTTTGAGAATAGAACTTGAAGCATTTATCTGTTTCCATAATAATGTTGTTTAAAGTAGATGTTGCTTATGTTCAGGTTAATTGATAATGTTGTCCTCGACAGGTATTCCACATCTGTCAGGCAGATGGCAGGAGCGACTCCTTCCTGTGTCCCAACGGCACCATCTTCAACCAGCAGTTCTTCGTGTGCGACTGGTGGTACAACTTCGACTGTTCCACCGCCCCGCAGTTCTACAGTCTCAACGCTCAGATCGGAGTGGTCAACGGTAATGGCAACGGATACTCCAACGGCATCGTCAATGGCATTATTAACGGTAACGGGATTTACGGTAACGGAGCAAATGGCAATGGTGCAGTAAACGGAAATGGTGTCGTCAACGGTAATGGAAACGGATACGCTAATGGCAATGGTTATGCTAATGGCAACGGTAATGGCAATGGATACGTCAATGGTGGAGTAAATGGAAATGGACTCATCAATGGCAATGGCAACGGTTATGCTAATGGAAACGGCAATGGCAATGGATATGCCAACGGTGCAGTAAATGGAAATGGTCTCATCAACGGCAATGGCAACGGTTATGCAAATGGCAACGGAAATGGTAATGGATACGTCAATGGTGCAGTAAATGGAAATGGTGTCGTCAATGGTAATGGAAACGGATATGCTAATGGCAATGGTTATGCTAATGGCAACGGTAATGGCAATGGATACGCCAATGGTGCAGTAAATGGAAATGGACTCATCAATGGTAATGGCAACGGTTATGCTAATGGAAACGGCAATGGCAATGGATATGCCAACGGTGCAGTAAATGGAAATGGTCTCATCAACGGCAATGGCAACGGTTATGCAAATGGCAACGGTAATGGAATTAATGGCAACGTAAATGGAAATGGTCTTATCAACGGTAATGGTAATGGTCTTATCAACGGCAACGGTAATGGATACACTAACGGTAACGGAATCAACGGAAATGGAAACGGATACACCAACGGTAATGGAAACGGTAACGGATACGCCAATGGCAACGGTAATGGTATTATCAATGGGAACGGTAATGGACTTTTCAATGGCAACGGTAATGGTCTCATCAACGGCAACGGTAATGGATACACCAACGGCAACGGAGTCAACGGGAACGGGTTGAGCATACCGGCGCCAGCCTCTCCCTCCGGCCTGTACCAGACGCCCGCCTTCTAAGTGTTGCCTCCCACATCTGTCTCAACTCTTACAAACTTTTTGTTATCATACACCGAAGCTGCAGTTAGAGGACATTTGTCTGTGTCTTTCACTACTTCCAGGAATTAATATATGTGAGAGATGTCAGCTTTACCTTCCTTAAGAGGCAGTTAAAACGACTAAGCTAACCAGCTGAGCCTGACATGGCAGGGTCAGGACCATAGTATGCTGTACCTAGTAACTATGTACTGTACATGCTTGCTCTAGTTCTCACTCTTTTATCTGCAACTTAATAAACTTATGTACTTATATAAAGTTATAATACATCTACAACTTATGTTGCACCTGTGGACATGAGCGTCTTTTTCTAAATTATTAATTGCGGTGTTCTAAAAAATAATCCAGGAAATCTTGTATAAATCTTTGTGATTCAGTTAACAGTATTTTTTCTGTATAATAAATAACTCGGTCGTGGTTTCAAGTTAATTAAATTACTTCATTATCTGCTGTATGTTCTAAAGTATTGTTATATTGAGGTGTGGTCAGGGAGCTTAAAATGTTTTCCAAAAATTAACGTGTTACTTGTTAAGAGTTCAACTAAATCTTTACTCGAGATTAATCAATATTTTGTTTATTATATATAATTACAAAGTGTAGTTGACAACCTTTATTTGTTGCTTCAAGATGCTTATTATATTTTCTTATGACAAATATAATCTAAAAAAATAATAAATAATATTATTATGCAATGTGTTTTTATCCTATTCTTATCACGACTTAAACAATAGATTTCTTTCAGATTTACAATAATTCTGAAGATCTAGTATTGTACCTGCAGTAGCTGTCATCTTCATTAAAACATCAAATATGATTCACATGAAGATTAACAAGGTGTAATGATAGGATTGTTTGGTTATAAAACATGGATTAAAAATAAATGGAAACTCGTTATTAGTAGTACAATACAGTTCATATCTATCAATTATACCCAAATACCACTCGAAGATTTCATGTAGAGATACAAGTGAACAAGAAGGAAATAAAAACAATATTTTTTAGTTGTATATGTACATGTATTTTCCCTCCCTCCCTCCCTCAACTCCCTGGCATTTTGTATTTTTCTAAGAGTTAGGAGTTAAAATCATCATTCTCCATTTCCTCATGACCTTACAGTTAGGCACGTATCCCCTCCCATCTTGGTGGGTTGAGGGAGAACACCTTACCTCAAGAACTGGTTGACAATGAACTGTGATGTAGAGCGCGGCCATACTCACATTAGTGCAGACCACACCACCATAGGCCCCAATAGACACTAAATTATCACCCTGGAGAAAAACTTTCTCACCTCGATACATAAAACCAATTTAGAGTCAACTTTAAACTAATTACTTCTTTAGCGTATGTACACACCTGCTTAGGCTTCCATGGTCAAGGATTCCCATGATTCCTCCTCACTAGATCATCACTAAGTTCGGTCACTCAAGCTACGTCTTAAAGAGCGAGAAAGCAACACGTATTTCTCTACTTTAGTTACACGTAGTGATATGTGTCAAGCTGGACCCTGAATGAAAGAGTAACAAGTAAATTAGAAGGAAAAATGAAGAACTTAAGAATCATATGTTGGGTAATAGAACAAATAAAACAAGAAAAATAGAACTAAGGAAGAGATGTGAGAGTGAAGGAAGTGTCTGGCAGAGATATGACAACAGGAGTTTGTTGTGGTGTTACTGACATATTGAGAGAATGGTAAGGGAAAGACTGATAAATCCGATGTATAGTTCAGAAGAGGATGGTAGGGGAAGGGAGAGACGGACGGAGTAGGAAGAAGGTAGGAAGGAAGAGAAGGAGAGATGGAGGGAGGAAGAGAGGAACACCTAGAAGGAGATTATCGAGCTGGAAGAAGAACTCAAGAAATCAAGATGGTGGACAAACAAGACGTTGATATGTTTATGAATGAGGAGAGAGACCATGGCGTCGACCAGTTATTGTGGCCGACTGTGTTACTGACGGGTGATCCCAAGTTATATGGAAAGACAGAATAAACCAAACAGATACCTTGAGGTCTTGTTATGAGAGGAGAACACTACAGCAGAACCTATCTGTTGTAGCAAAAAGAGTGAATGAATGATAACGAATGAAGAGAAAGTTTGTTTGTTTCCGGCAATTCTGTGATGTAGTGAAAGTAGTTTTAAATGAATGAAAAATAGTTCTAATATACTCGTAGTTTTATATCTTTGTTACCTTAATTATTGAAATATATTAAGGCTTACTTATGAAACTGCCAACACAAAACTTTTCAATACACAGTCGACAATCCTGGCTGACAGTTATTGAACCTTGTCTTCTCACCCCATGTAGGGATGATTGCTTTACTTCCTCTGTTTATGTGTGTGTGTGAACAGGGTATTGTGAAACCTAAGCATAGGATTTCAATGGAACTTTATAGATTGTTCAAATGATGGCCAGAAAAGAAGTGAATATGTGTGTTTCAAAAAGAAATCGAACTAGAGAATGCAAAAGAAATTGAAGGAGAGTAAAGTCACGAGTTAGATTTAGGAACAGAAGTTATATGTCTACCCAGATCCCAACAGGTAGCCAACAATAAAAAAAAACAAGACAATGGATCATGTAGGACAAAGATGCCAGAGCTTTGTAATAGGAGTACCATAAATCCTTAACAAAATATCTACTTATAAATACCTCTTAAACTCAAACTTAACCCAAACATTAACAGTAGAGATGTAAGGAACACACACAACATAAACACTTAGCTGGGGAGTTAATACAACACATAAGTACTTAAGAGGAGCTGGCTTCCCAGAGCCGGCGCCTCTAATTGGAGCCAGAAAGACTTGAGAGTGACGCAACCCAGATGAGAAGTAAAACTCGGAGGGTTCAACATTTAGAGACGGTTCTCAGTCCAGATGCAGTGTTGTCGTAGGTGTGCAGGTGCAGATGGCGTGGTTCGTACGGTGGAGGGGTTCGTAACAAGAGAATTCATTTAATTCGGCTTAGAAATTTGACCCTCGATTCGTGTTTCGTAATCGTTCATTGAATGTGTATCGACGTGGGAATGAGTATTTTTGGAACATGTACTATCGTTGACAAAAGTTCGCTCCCTGTAGTGAAACTGAGACACGGGAATGAGTCTCCGAACTGACTTACCCTCATTGTTATCTGGTGCTGGTGTGCTGTGAGGGTCGATACTGCTTCAGTTTGGGAAGGAGCAAACCTTTGTCCACGATAGTACTGTGCAGCCACGGTCAAAAGTCCTGTCGTCTCTCCTGCTGCTTCACTAACCCTGAGATTCAGACTCGCGAACCCGAGGCAGTAGACATTGATGCATTATTGTGTCCACGGATTCTTTGGATTCACGAGTCTGAATTGCTGGATTCATGAAGCAGCAGGAGAGGCGACAGGACTTTATACTGTACTGTACAAGTGAGATGTTTCCTAAATGATAGTGTTAGTATGAACAAACCTGACGAAACAACCTAACAATTAAAGTATAATGAAGGAATGTGAAGTGTTCTGTGGAGGCAGATGAACCACAACACCGGAAAAATAGTTGATCAACTTGGTACATAACTTTACAAACAAGGATCATGTTTACGTTACAATAATTATAAGGTATCATAATAGTTTTTTCATAAAATTTACAAGAAATTTTATTAAACGTCTCAAAAGGAAAATAAGTATACTCGAATTTGATGAGATTTACCAAAGAACAAGAAAAAAAGTAAATACAAAATAACTTATCATTTAATTAATTATGGTGGATCTTGATGAAACTTAATAAGCTAATTATGTGATATTGTTACAGAAAGACAAAAAAAACTTCCATTCAGTTGAAAAAAACAAAACAGAAATTCAATATTGTTTACATCGACGATAAAGACAATACAGAGACTATAACATAAATTCTCCTTATATCTCACTACTTTTACCTAACCTAACCTAACCTAACCTGTAGATAGGACGAGATATATTAATAAACTAAAGATCTATTATGAAAAGTTTAATCTCGTCAGTGAAAGTCAGAGTTCCTCACCAGGTCACGTGAGTTGCTTTCATAACTCAATGTCTCACCTTCTGTAAACAACAACTGTCAAATATCATAAGTTCCTTCACCTTTTTTCAAACAAGGGAAGAATTTTCTCATCGGTTACAAATTTACTTTCATTTTAATTAAAATTTAAGAGTCCAGTTTTATACCACAACCCAGCCTTATACCACAGTCCAGCCTTATATCACAGTCCAGCCTTATACTACAGTCCAGCCTTATGCCACAGCCCTACTTTATACCAGAGTCCAGCCTTATACCACAGCCACTCCCTCCACCACCTCGTGTCCTCCCATCACCACTGTTGCCAACACAAACTACTGTCCTATCTCGTCTGTACATCAACCAACGATAAATAAATACTTTAACACCTGAGGGAAAACTTATCATAAAGGTTTTCATCACTAAAAAAGTCTCAGTTGATGATAAATTCTGTTTATATTTACCCATTAGTTCAGTATTGCATAAGAGGAATTCCCATACTGAGTGAACGTTGCTGATTCTTCTGTATATATCAACAGTATGAAGGTAATCCAGAATTTTAAAGGAATCAATTAATACTAAAGACACCCTAATGTATAATAACTTTTTCTTTTTTTTCATTAAATTTGTACATGAGCTTTTACATAAGTTTCTCTCTAAAATTACCTATTCCATAACATGTCAGGCTTAAAAAAAATATGGTAGTGTCAAGGTCTATGACCCAACCAGCAGTGTTCTACTTAATATCAGCCAAGCAGGTCACCCAATACAGTTCCTCTCACCATCTAGCGACCTTGAGCCTCCCGGAGTGTCTGCCCCCCGACCATGTATATAAAGCGGCGCCAGTTGGACCCAGCATCACAACTCTTGCTCTGGTCTTCCTCCTCACCTCACCTCCTCCTCGAGACTCACACTCAACACTTGACTCAACAACAACACTCATTCAGAGTCACAACTCATATTAAGACTTTCACAACAAACATCTCCTGAAGATGAAGGTCACAAAACATCTTATATTTATCGGTAAGAGAACTATGTAACTCGTATATGTAGTGATCTTTTTCATTAAGTTTCTAATGTATCTCAGAAGACTAACTCTCTCTCTTATTCATTACTGAACACAAACGTAAACTAAAAACTCAATTATCATGTATAAGAATTTTCCTTCCATTAACATCTATGTAATTTTTGTCGTAATTTACAATAAGTTTTACTTTCTTTATTTTCTCAGCCTCGCTAGTTGCGTCATCCTGGGCGGTCAACCTAAATTATTTAACTCCAACGAACGGCTTCAACGGTGGCAACGGTAATGGTAACGGTAATGGAGGTTATAATAATGGAATTAATGGAAATGGCAACGGTGTGATTCTAAACGGCAACGGAAATGGGTTAGTCAATGGAAATGGTAACGGATACGCCAATGGTTTAAATGGAAATGGTGTGATTGTAAACGGTAATGGAAATGGTAATGGATATGTAAATGGCGGAAATGGTAACGGAGTATATACAAACGGCAATGGAAACGGAGTAATCAACGGAAATGGTAACGGATACGCCAATGGTGGTTATGGCAACGGTAATGGACTTATTGTCAACGGCAACAGTGTTGTTAACGGAAACGGATATGCCAATGGTAATGGTTTTGTCAACGGAAACGGTGGTGTTAACGGGAACGGATATACCAATGGAAACGGTAATGGATTTGTCAACGGCAATGGTGCTGTTAATGGGAACGGATATGCCAATGGAAATGGTAATGGTTTAGTCAATGGCAACGGCGCTGTTAACGGGAACGGATACTACAACGGCATCGTGGACCCCATCAGCGCCCTTGCTGATGCTATTGGAGGTGGCGGCGTCCCCGGCGTGGACTATCCCATCCTGGCTTCTGTCCCCTTCACTGGATTCTCCTGCGGCGGACTAATACCCGGATACTACGCTGATACTGCCCCCGAGGCCGGCTGTCAGGTGAGTCTTTTACTGCCCCCGAGGCCGGCTGTCAGCTGAGTCTTATACTGCCCCCGAGGCCGGCTGTCAGCTGAGTCTTATGTCATATAAACTAATACATTCTGAATTTTATGAAGGTTTAGATGTTACGTCTCCTGCTGTATAAAGAAGATATATTCCTTTATTCCTTAAGATTTTTGATAATAGAACTTGAAGCATTTATCTGTTTCCATAATAATGTTGTTTAAAGTAGATGTTGCTTATCTTCAGGTTAATTGATAATGTTGTCCTCGACAGGTGTTTCACATCTGTCAGGCAGATGGCAGGAGCGACTCCTTCCTGTGTCCCAACGGCACCATCTTCAACCAACAGTTCTTCGTGTGTGACTGGTGGTACAACTTTGACTGTTCCACCGCCCCGCAGTTCTACAGTCTCAACGCTCAGATCGGAGTGGTCAACGGTAATGGCAACGGATACTCCAACGGCATCGTCAATGGCATTATTAACGGTAACGGGATTTACGGTAACGGAGCAAATGGCAATGGTGCAGTAAACGGAAATGGTGTCGTCAACGGTAATGGAAACGGATACGCTAATGGCAATGGTTATGCTAATGGCAACGGTAATGGCAATGGATACGTCAATGGTGGCGTAAATGGAAATGGACTCATCAATGGCAATGGCAACGGTTATGCTAATGGCAACGGTAATGGTAACGGATACGTCAATGGTGCAGTAAATGGAAATGGTGTCGTCAATGGTAATGGAAACGGATATGCTAATGGCAATGGTTATGCTAATGGCAACGGTAATGGCAATGGATACGCCAATGGTGCAGTAAATGGAAATGGACTCATCAATGGAAATGGCAACGGTTATGCTAATGGAAACGGCAATGGCAATGGATATGCCAACGGTGCAGTAAATGGAAATGGTCTCATCAACGGCAATGGCAACGGTTATGCAAATGGCAACGGTAATGGAATTAATGGCAACGTAAATGGAAATGGTCTTATCAACGGCAATGGTAATGGTCTTATCAACGGCAACGGTAATGGATACACTAACGGTAACGGAATCAACGGAAATGGAAACGGATACACCAACGGTAATGGAAACGGTAACGGATACGCCAATGGCAACGGTAATGGTATTATCAATGGGAACGGTAATGGACTTTTCAATGGCAACGGTAATGGTCTTATCAACGGCAACGGTAATGGATACACCAACGGTAACGGAGTCAACGGGAACGGGTTGAGCATACCGGCGCCAGCCTCTCCCTCCGGCCTGTACCAGACGCCCGCCTTCTAAGTGTTGCCTCCCACATCTGGCTCAACTCTTACAAACTTTTTGTTATCATACACCGAAGCTGCAGTTAGAGGACATTTGTCTGTGTCTTTCACTACTTCCAGGAATTAATATATGTGAGAGATGTCAGCTTTACCTTCCTTAAGAGGCAGCTAAAACGACTAAGCTAACCAGCTGAGCCTGACATGGCAGGGTCAGGACCATAGTATGCTGTACCTAGTAACTATATACTGTACATGCTTGCTCTAGTTCTCACTCTTTTATCTGCAACTTAATACACTTATGTACTTATATAAATTTATAATACATTTACAACTTATGTTGCACCTGTGGACATGAGCATCTTTTTCTAAATTATTAATTGCGGTGTTCTAAAAAATAATCCAGGAAATCTTGTATAAATCTTTGTGATTCAGTTAACAGTATTTTTTCTGTATAATAAATAACTCGGTCGTGGTTTCAAGTTAATTAAATTACTTCATTATCTGCTGTATGTTCTAAAGTATTGTTATATTGAGGTGTGGTCAGGGAGCTTAAAATGTTTTCCAAAAATTAACTTGTTACTTGTTAAGAGTTCAACTAAATCTTTACTCGAGATTAATCAATAATTTGTTTATTATTTATAATTACAAAGTGTAGTTGACAATCTTTATTTGTTGCTTCAAGATGCGTATTATATTTTCTTATGACAAATATAATCTAAAATAATAATAAATAATATTATTATACAATGTGTTTTTATCCTATTCTTATCACGACTTAAACAATAGATTTCTTTCAGATTTACAATAATTCTGAAGATCTAGTATTGTACCTGCAGTAGCTGTCATCTTCATTAAAACATCAATCATGATTCACATGAAGATTAACAAGATGTAATGATAGGATTGTTTGGTTATAAAACATGGATTAAAAATAATGGAAACTCGTTATTAGTAGTACAATACAGTTCATATCTATCAATTGTACCCAAATACCACTCGAAGATTTCATGTACAGAAACAAGTGAACAAGAAGGAAATAAAAACAATATTTTTTAGTTGTATATGTACATGTATTTTCCCTCCCTCCCTCAACTCCCTGGCATTTTGTATTTTTCTAAGAGTTCGGAGTTAAAATCATCATTCTCCATTTCCTTCATGACCTTATAGTTAGGCACGTATCCCCTCCCCTCCTGGTGGGTGAGGGAGAACACCTTACCTCAAGAACTGGTTGACAATGAACTGTGATGTAGAGCGCGGCCATACTCACATTAGTGCAGACCACACCACCATAGGCCCCAATAGCCACTAAATTATCACCCTGGAGAAAAACTTTCTCACCTCGATACATAAAACCAAATTAAGAGTCAACTTTAAACTAATTACTTCTTCAGCGTATGTACACACCTGTTTAGGCTTCCATGGTCAAGAATTCCCATGATTCCTCCTCCCTACATCATCACTAAGTTCGGTCACTCAAGCTACGTCTTACAGTGCGAGAACGCAACACGTATTTCTCTACTTTAGTTACACGTAGTGATATGTGTCAAGCTGGACCCTGAATGAAAGAGTAACAAGTAAATTAGAAGGAAAAATGAAGAACTTAAGAATCATATGTTGGGTAATAGAACAAATAAAATAAGAAAAATAGAACTAAGGAAGAGATGTGAGAGTGAAGGAAGTGTCTGGCAGAGATATGACAACAGGAGTTTGTTGTGGTGTTACTGGCATATTGAGAGAATGGTAAGGGAAAGACTGATAAATCCGATGTATAGTTCAGAGGAGGATGGTAGGGGAAGGGAGAGAGGGACGGAGGAGGAAGAAGGTAGGAAGGAGGAGAAGGAGAGATGGAGGGAGGAAGAGAGGAACACCTAGAAGGAGAATATCGAGCTGGAAGAAGAACTCAAGAAATCAAGATGGTGGACAAA
>NW_024734433.1:0-10784 GCF_018991925.1 Homarus americanus | reverse complement strand
ATCTTCTCAAGTGACTACAACACATACACCTTCTCAACTGACTACAACACATAGACCTTCTCAAGTAACTACAACATATATACCTTCTCAAGTGACTACACCACATACACCTTCACAAGTGACTACAACACATACACCTTCTCGAGTGACTACAACACATACACCTTCTCAAGTGACTATAACACATATACAATCACGAGAGACTACAACATATACACCTTCTCAAGTGACTACAACATATATATATACCATCTCGAGTGACTACAACACATACACCTTCTCAAGTGACTACAACATATATACCATCTCGAGTGACTACAACACATACACCTTCTCAAGTGACTACAACACATACACCTTCTCAAGTGACTACAACACATACACCTTCTCAAGAGACTACAACACATACACCTTCTCAAGTGACTACAACACATACACCTTCTTGAGTGACTACAACAGATGCATCTTCTCAAGTGACTACAACACATACACCTTCTCAATGACTACAACAGATACACATTCTCAAATAACTACAACACATACACCTTCTCAAGTGACTACAACACATACACCTTCTCAAGTTACTACAACAGATACACCTTCTCAAGTGACTACAACACATACACCTACTCAAGTGAATACAGCATACACACCTTCTCGAGTGACTACAACAGATGCACCTTCTCAAGTGGCTACAACACATACACCTTCTCAATGACTACAACTGATACACCTTCTCAAGAGACTACAAGATGTACACCTTCTCAAGTGACTACAACATATATACCATCTCGAGTGACAACAACACATACACCTTCTCAAGTGACTACAACATATATACCATCTCGAGTGACTACAACACATACACCTTCTCAAGTGACTACAACACATACACCTTCTCAAGTGACTACAACACATACACCTTCTCAAGTGAACTGCAACACATACATCATCTCGAGTGACAACAACACCTACACCTTCTCAATTGACTACAAAAGATACACCTTCTCAATTTACTACAACAGATACACCTTCTCGAGTGACTACAACACATACACCTAATCAAGTGATTACAACACATACACCTTCTTGAGTGACTACAACACATACACCTTCTCAAGTGACTACAACACATACACCTACTCGAGTGACTCCAACACATACACCTTCTCGAGTGACTACTACACATACACCCTCTCAAGTGACTACAACACATATATACCTTCTCGAGTGACTACACCACATACATCTTCTCAAGTGACTACAACACATACACCTTCTCAAGTGCCTACAACACATACACCGTCTCAAGTGACTACAACACATACACCTTCTCGAGTGACTACAACGCCTACACCTTCTCGAGTGACGACAACACATACACCTTCTCAAGTGACTACAACACATACACCTTCTCGAGTGACTATAACACATACACCTTCTCGAGTGACTACAACACATACACCTTCTCAAGTGACTACAACACATGCACCTTCCCAAGTGACTACAACACATATACCTTCTCGAGTGACTACAACACATAAATCTTCTCAAGTGACTACAACAGATACACCTTCTCAAGTGACTACAACACATACACTTTCTCAAGTGACTACAACACATGTACCTTCTCGAGTGACTACAACACATACACCTTCTCAAGTGACTACAACAGATACACCTCAAGTGACTAAACACATACACCTTCTCAAGGGACTACAACACATACACCTTCTCAAGGGACTACAACACATACATCTTCTCAAGTGCCTACAACACAGACCCCTTCTCAAGTGACTACAACACATACCCCTTCTCGAGTGACTACAACACCTACACCTTCTGCAGTGACTACAACACATACACTTTCTCGAGTACCTACAACACATGCACCTTCTCATGTGACTACAACAGATACACCTTCTCAAGTGACTTCTGCTTAGATACCTTCTCAGTGACTAAACGCCACCTTCTCCAGTACCAACACACACTTTCTCAGCCGTACCTACAACATACCTTCTCAGTGTGCTGAATACACCTTCTCAGTGACTGCTTACATACCTAATCAGTGATTACCTTTACATACACCTTCTTGGTGACCACAACACATACACCTTCTCCAGTGCCTACAACACATCACCTACTCAGTGACTATACATACACCTTCTCGAGTGACTACTACACATACACCCTCTCAAGTGACTACAACACATTTATACCTTCTCGAGTGACATCACCACATACATCTTCTCAAGTGACTACAAAACATACACCTTCTCAAGTGTCTACAACACATACACCTTCTCAAGTGACTACAACACATACACCTTCTCGAGTGACTACAACGCCTACACCTTCTCGAGTGACGACAACACATACACCTTCTCAAGTGACTACAACACATACACCTTTTCGAGTGACTACAACACATACACCTTCTCGTGTGACTACAACACATAAACCTTCTCAAGTGACTACAACACATACGCCTTCTCAAGTGACTTCAACACATATACCTTCTCGAGTGACTACAACACATACACATTCTCAAGTGACTACAACATATACACCTTCTCAAGAGACTACAACACATAAACCTTCTTAAGTGAACTACAACACATGCACCTTCTCAAGTGACTACAACCCATACACCTTTTCAAGTGACTACAACACATACACCTTCTCAAGTGACTACAACCCATACATCTTCTCAAGTGACTACAACACATACACCTTCTCAAGTGACTACAACACATACACCTTCTCAAGTGACTACAACATATATACCTTCTCGAGTGACTACACCACATACTCCTTCTCAAGTGGCTACAACACATACACCTCCTCAAGTGACTACAACACATACACCTTCTCAAGTGACTACACCGCATACACCTTCTCAAGTGACTACAACGCATAAACCTTCTCGAGTGACTACAACACATACACCTTCTCAAGTGACTACAACACCTACACCTTCTCAAGTGACAACAACACCTACACTTTCTCAGTTGACTACAAAAGATACACCTTCTCAATTGACTACAACAGATACACCTTCTCGAGTGACTACAACACATACACCTAATCAAGTGATTACAGCACATACACCTTCTTGAGTGACCACAACACATACACCTTCTCAAGTGACTACAACACATACACCTACTCGAGTGACTACAACACATACACCTTCTCGAGTGACTACTACACATACACCCTCTCAATTGACTACAACACATATATACCTTCTCGAGTGACATCACCACATACATCTTCTCAAGTGACTACAACACATACACCTTCTCAAGTGTCTACAACACATACACCTTCTCAAGTGGCTACAACACATACACCTTCTCGAGTGACAACAACGCCTACACCTTCTCGAGTGACGACAACACATACACCTTCTCAAGTGACTACAACACATACACCTTTTCGAGTGACTACAACACATACACCTTCTCGTGTGACTACAACACATAAACCTTCTCAAGTGACTACAACACATACGCCTTCTCAAGTGACTTCAACACATATACCTTCTCGAGTGACTACAACACATACACATTCTCAAGTGACTACAACATATACACCTTCTCAAGAGACTACAACACATAAACCTTCTTAAGTGACTACAACACATGCACCTTCTCAAGTGACTACAACCCATACACCTTTTCAAGTGACTACAACACATACACCTTCTCAAGTGACTACAACCCATACATCTTCTCAAGTGACTACAACACATACACCTTCTCAAGTGACTACAACACATACACCTTCTCAAGTGACTACAACATATATACCTTCTCGAGTGACTACACCACATACTCCTTCTCAAGTGACTACAACACATACACCTCCTCAAGTGACTACAACACATACACCTTCTCAAGTGACTACACCGCATACACCTTCTCAAGTGACTACAACGCATAAACCTTCTCGAGTGACTACAACACATACACCTTCTCAAGTGATTACAACACATACACCTTCTTGAGTGACTACAACACATACACCTTCTCAAGTGACTAAAACACATACACCTTCTCGAGTGACTACTACACATACACCCTCTCAAGTGACTACAACACATATATACCTTCTCGAGTGACTACACCAAATACACCTTCTTAAGTGACTACAACACATACTCCTCCTCAAGTGACTACAATACATACACCTTCTCAAGTGACTACACCGCATACACCTTCTCAAGTGACTACAACGCATAAACCTTCTCGAGTGACTACAACACATACACCTTCTCAAGTGATTACAACACATACACCTTCTTGAGTGAATACAACACATACACCTTCTCAAGTGACTACAACACATACACCTTCTCGAGTGACTACAACACATACACCTTCTCGAGTGACTACTACACATACACCCTCTCAAGTGAGTACAACACATATATACCTTCTCGAGTGACTACACCACATACAACTTCTCAAGTGACTACACCACATACACCTTCTCGAGTGACGACAACACATACACCTTCTCAAGTGACTACAACACATACACCTCCTTGAGTGACTACAACACATACACCTTCTTGAGTGACTACAACACATAAACCTTTCTATGACTATAATGACATACACCTTTCTCGAGTGATTGACAATATACACTTTTCTCTCAGTGACGAAGTAGCACGTACACTCTTCGAGGATTACAATACATACACTCTTTCTCGAGTGATTTCAACATATAACCTTCAAGTGATTTCACAACATTATTACTACTATTCTTGGCGGACTACAATTGACATGTACATTCTTTCGAGGATTACCACATACACCTTTCACCTTTGATCATAAAGATAATAATTTTCTCAATTGGATTACAAGATATAGATTCTTTTCCTCAAGTGACTACAACACATACACCTTCTCGAGTGACTACAACACATGCACCTTCTCAAGTGACTACAACACATACACTTTCTCAAGTGACTACACCACATACACCTTCTCAAGTGACTACAACGCATAAACCTTCTCGAGTGACTACAACACATACACCTTCTCAAGTGATTACAACACATACACCTTCTTGAGTGACTACAACACATACACCTTCTCAAGTGACTACAACACAAACACCTTTTCGAGTGATTACAACACATACACCTTCTAGAGTGACTTCTACACATACACCCTCTCAAGTGACTACAACACATATATACCTTCTCAAGTGACTACACCACATACACCTTCTCAAGTGACTACAACACATACACCTTCTCAAGTGACCACAACACATACACCTTCTCGAGTGACTACAACGCCTACACCTTCTCGAGTGAGGACAACACATACACCTTCTCAAGTGACTACAACACATACACTCTTTCTTGAGTGACTATAAATATACACTCTTTCGAGTTATTACAATATATATTCTTTCATACTACAACACATACACCTTTCCTAAGTGATTTTATGCAACACATATACCTTTCTCTGAGGATACAACAACATAAAATCCTTTCTCAAGTGACTTTATAACAGATACATTTCTAAGTGACTACAACACATGTACCTTTTCAAGTACACAACAAATATAAACCTTTCTATGATTTTATAAATGATACATTATCGTTCACAAGTATCTACAACACATACACCTTTCTAGTGATTCGGCAACATCTAATTTTCTCAAGTGATCACAACATATATACCTTCTCGAGGACTAAAAACACATACACCTTCTCAAGTGACTACAACACATACACCTTCTCGAGTGATTACAACACATACACCTGCTCAAGTGACTACAACACATACACCTTCTCGAGTGACTACAACACATACATCTTGTCAAGTGACTACAATACATACACCTTCTCGAGTGACTGCAACACATACACCTTCTTGTGTGACTACAACACATAAACCTTCTCAAGTGACTACAACACATACGCCTTCTCAAGTGACTTCAACACATATACCTTCTCAAGTGACTACAACACATACACCTTCTCAAGTGACTACAACATATACACCTTCTCAAGAGACTACAACACATACATCTTCTCAAGTGACTACAACACATACACCTTCTCAAGTGACTACAACACATACACCTTCTCAAGTGACTACACCGCATACACCTTCTCAAGTGACTACAACGCATAAACCTTCTCGAGTGACTACAACACATACACCTTCTCAAGTGACTACAACACCTACACCTTCTCAAGTGACAACAACACCTACACTTTCTCAGTTGACTACAAAAGATACACCTTCTCAATTGACTACAACAGATACACCTTCTCGAGTGACTACAACACATACACCTAATCAAGTGATTACAGCACATACACCTTCTTGAGTGACCACAACACATACACCTTCTCAAGTGACTACAACACATACACCTACTGAGGATTTTCCACAGCACATACACCTTCTCAAGTGACAACAACACATACACCTTTTCGAGTGACTACAACACATACACCTTCTCAAGTAACTACAACATATACACCTTCTCAAGTGACTACACAACATACACCTTCTCAAGTGACTACAACACATACACCTTCTCGAGTGACTACAACACATACCCCTTCTCAAGTGACTACAACACATAAATATTCTCGAGTGACTACAACACATACACCTTCTCAAGTGACTACAACACATACACCTTCTCGAGTGACTACAACATATACACCTTCTCGTGTACTTCACAACATAAACCTTTCTCAAGGACTACAACACATACGCCTTCTCAAGTGACTTCAACACATATACCTTCTCGAGTGACTACAACACATACACATTCTCAAGTGACTACAACATATACACCTTCTCAAGAGACTACAACACATAAAACCTTCTTAAGTGACTACAACACATGCACCTTCTCAAGTGACTACAACCCATACACCTTTTCAAGTGACTACAACACATACACCTTCTCAAGTGACTACAACCCATACATCTTCTCAAGTGACTACAACACATACACCTTCTCAAGTGACTACAACACATACACCTTCTCAAGTGACTACAACATATATACCTTCTCGAGTGACTACACCACATACTCCTTCTCAAGTGGCTACAACACATACACCTCCTCAAGTGACTACAACACATACACCTTCTCAAGTGACTACACCGCATACACCTTCTCAAGTGACTACAACGCATAAACCTTCTCGAGTGACTACAACACATACACCTTCTCAAGTGATTACAACACATACACCTTCTTGAGTGACTACACCGCATACACCTTCTCGAGTGACTACAACACATACACCTTCTCGAGTGACTACAACACATAAACCTTCTCAAGTGACTACAACAGATACACCTTCTCAAGTGACTACAACACACACACATTCTCAAGTGACTACAACACATGTACATTCTCGAGTGACTACAACACACACACCTTCTCAATTGACTACAAAAGATACACCTTCTCAATTGACTACAACAGATACACCTTCTCAAGTGACTACAACACATACACCTTCTCGAGTGACTACAACACATGCACCTTCTCAAGTGACTACAACACATACACTTTCTCAAGTGACTACACCACATACACCTTCTCAAGTGACTACAACGCATAAACCTTCTCGAGTGACTACAACACATACACCTTCTCAAGTGGATTACAACACATACACCTTCTCAAGTGACTACAACACAAACACCTTTTCGAGTGATTACAACACATACACCTTCTAGAGTGACTACTACACATACACCCTCTCAAGTGACTACAACACATATATACCTTATCAAGTGACTACACCACATACACCTTCTCAAGTGACTACAACACATACACCTTCTCAAGTGACCACAACACATACACCTTCTCAAGTGACTACAACACATACACCTTCTCGAGTGACTACAACGCCTACACCTTCTCGAGTGAGGACAACACATACACCTTCTCAAGTGACTACAACACATAAACCTTCTCGAGTGACTACAACACATACACCTTCTCGAGTGACTACAACACATACACCTTCTCGAGTTACTACAACACATACACCTTCCCAAGTGACTACAACACATATACCTTCTCGAGTGACTACAACACATAAACCTTCTCAAGTGACTACAACAGATACACTTTCTTAAGTGACTACAACACATGTACCTTCTCAAGTGACAACAACACATGTACCTTCTCAAGTGACAACAACACATAAACCTTCTCAAGTGACTACAACAGATACACCTTCTCAAGTATCTACAACACATACACCTTCTCTAGTGACTACAACACCTACACCTTCTCAAGTGACTACAACATATATGCCTTCTCGAGTGACTAAAACATATACACCTTCTCAAGTGACTACAACACATACACCTTCTCGAGTGATTACAACACATACACCTGCTCAAGTGACCACAACACATACACCTTCTCGAGTGACTACAACACACACATCTTGTCAAGTGACTACAATACATACACCTTCTCGAGTGACTGCAACACATACACCTTCTTGTGTGACTACAACACATAAACCTTCTCAAATGACTACAACACATACGCCTTCTCAAGTGACTTCAACACATATACCTTCTCAAGTGACTACAACACATACACCTTCTCAAGTGACTACAATATACACCTTTCTCGGATTACAACACATACATTCTCAAGTGATTACAACATACACCTTTCTCAAGTGATTACAACACATACACTCTTCTCAAGTGACTACACTGTATACACTCTCTCAAGTGATTACAACGCATAAACCTTTCGAGTGACTACAACACATACACTCTTCTCAAGTGACTATAACACTCTACACCTTCAAGTGACACAACACCTACACTTTCAGTTGGATTGCTAAAAGATACACTCTTTCAATTAATACAATAGATACACTCTTCGAGGATTACAACACATATACCTAATCAAGTGATTACAGCACACACCTCTTGAGTGACCACAACACATACACCTTCAAGTGATTTACAACATATACACCTACTTCGAGTGACTACAACACATACACCTTCTCAGGACTACTTACACACACACCCTCTCAAGTGACTACAACATTTATACTCTTCTCGAGTGACATCACCACATACATCTTCTCAAGTGACTACAACACATACACCTTCTCAAGTGTCTACAACACATACACCTTCTCAAGTGACTACAACACATACACCTTCTCGAGTGACTACAACGCCTACACCTTCTCGAGTGACGACAACACATACACCTTCTCAAGTGACTACAACACATACACCTTTTCGAGTGACTACAACACATACACCTTCTCGTGTGACTACAACACATAAACCTTCTCAAGTGACTACAACACATACGCCTTCTCAAGTGACTTCAACACATATACCTTCTCGAGTGACTACAACACATACACATTCTCAAGTGACTACAACATATACACCTTCTCAAGAGACTACAACACATAAACCTTCTTAAGTGACTACAACACATGCACCTTCTCAACTGACTACAACCCATACACCTTTTCAAGTGACTACAACACATACACCTTCTCAAGTGACTACAACCCATACATCTTCTCAAGTGACTACAAATATTACACACCTTCAAGTGACTACAAATATATATACCTTTCGAGCACTAAAACACATACACCTTCTCAAGTGACTACAACACATACACCTCTGAGTGATTACAACACACACACCTGCTCATGACTACAACACATACACCTTCTCAAGTGACTACAATACATACACCTTCTCGAGTGACTGCAACACATACACCTTCTCGAGTGACTACAACACATACGCCTTCTCAAGTGACTTCAACACATATACCTTCTCGAGTGACTACAACAGATACACCTTCTCGAGTGACTTCAACACATACTCCTTCTCAAATGACTACAACCCATACCCCTTTTCAAGTGACTACAACATATACACCTTCTCAAGTGACTACAACCCATATATCTTCTCAAGTGACTACAACACATACACCTTCTCAAGTGACTACAACACATACACCTTCTCAAGTGACTACACCGCATACACCTTCTCAAGTGACTACAACGCATAAACCTTCTCGAGTGACTACAACACATACACCTTCTCAAGTGACTACAACACCTACACCTTCTCAAGTGACAACAACACCTACACTTTCTCAGTTGACTACAAAAGATACACCTTCTCAATTGACTACAACAGATACACCTTCTCGAGTGACTACAACACATACACCTAATCAAGTGATTACAGCACATACACCTTCTTGAGTGACCACAACACATACACCTTCTCAAGTGACTACAACACATACACCTACTCGTGTGACTACAACACATACACCTTCTCGAGTGACTACTACACATACACCCTCTCAAGTGACTACAACACATTTATACCTTCTCGAGTGACATCACCACATACATCTTCTCAAGTGACTACAAAACATACACCTTCTCAAGTGTCTACAACACATACACCTTCTCAAGTGACTACAACACATACACCTTCTCGAGTGTCTACAACGCCTACACCTTCTCGAGTGACGACAACACATACACCTTCTCAAGTGACTACAACACATACACATTTTCGAGTGACTACAACACATACACCTTCTCGTGTGACTACAACACATAAACCTTCTCAAGTGACTACAACACATACGCCTTCTCAAGTGACTTCAACACATATACCTTCTCGAGTGACTACAACACATACACATTCTCAAGTGACTACAACATATACACCTTCTCAAGAGAC
>NW_024734432.1:0-38879 GCF_018991925.1 Homarus americanus | reverse complement strand
CTGCTGTGTGCCTGAGAGTGTCGGTGGAGTACCTGGGGCATCAGAGGGTACCTGGGAGTGTCAGAGGTGTGCCTGGTGTCAGAGGTGTGACTTTGGGGTGTCAGTGGTGTGCCTGGGGAGTGTCAATGGTGTACCTGGGGTGTCAGAGGTGTACCTGGAGTGTGGAGGTGTACCTGGAAGTTTCAGAAATGTTCCTGGGCGTGTCTGGGGTGTACCTGGGTGTGTCAGGGGTGTGCCTGGGGAGTGTCATAGATGCCTGGGGGTGTCAGGGGTGTGCCTGTGAAGTGTCAGGGGGTATGCCTGGGAGTGTCAGGGGTGTGCCTGGGGTGTCAGGGGGTGTGCCTGGGAGTGTCTGCTTGAGGTGTACCTGGGGTGTCAGAGGGTGTGCCAGGGGTGTCTGGGGTGTGCCTGGGGTGTCAGTGGTGTACATGGGGAGTGTCCTTGTGTGCCTGGGAGTGTCAGAGGTGTGCCTGGGTGTCAGGTGTACCTGGAGTGTCAGAAATATGGGGAGTATCTGAGGTGTGCCTGGAAGTGTCAGAGGTGTGCCTGGGAGTGTCAGAGGTGTGCAGGGGTGTCTGGGGGTGTGCCTAAGTGTCAGTGGTGTGTGCCTGGGGAGTGTCAGAGGTGTGCCTGGGGTGTCAGAGGTGTACCTGGGTGTCTCAGAGAGTGCCTGGGGCATCAGAGGTACCTGGGAGTGTCAGAGGTGTACCTGGGAGTGTCAGAGGTGTACATGGGGTCAGTGGTGTACCTGGGGTATCAGGTGTACCTGGGTGTGTCAGAGGTGTGCCTGGGGAGTGCATCAGGGTGTACCTGCCAGTGTCAGCGGTGTGCCTGGGCAGTTGTCAGAGGTGTGCCTGGGGTGTCTGTGGTGTGCCTGGGGTGTCGGAGGGTGCCTGGGGTGTGGGAGTGGCACCTGGGGTGTCAGAGGTGTGCCTGGGGTGTCAGAGGTGTGCCTGGGGTGTCTGGGGTGTGCTTGGGGTGTCAGGGAGGTGTGCCTGGGGTGTCTGGGGTGTGCCTTAGGTGTCAGAAGGGGAGTGCCTGGGAGCATCAGAGGGTACCTGGGAGCGTCAGAGGTGTGCCTGGGAGTGTCAGAGGTGTGCCTGGGAGTGTCGGTGGTGTGCCTGGGGTGTCATTGGTGTGCCTGGGGAGTGTCAGGGTGTGCCTGGAAGTGTCGGAGGTGTGCACAGAGTGTCAGAATGTTCCTGGGGTGTCTGAGGTGTGCCTGGGGGAGTGTCAAGGTGTGCCTGGGGTGTCAGAGTGCTGCCTGGGAGTGTCAGGGGTGTGCCTGGGTGTGTCAGACGTGTACCTGGGGTGTCAGAGGTGTGCCTGCCAGTGTCAGGGGTGCCTGGCAGTGTCAGAGGTGTGCCTGTGGCAGTGTCAGGGAGTGTGCCTGGGGTGTCCTGAGGTGTGCCTGGGGTGTCAGGGTGTGCTTGGGGTGTCAGGGGTGACCAGGGGTGTCAGAGGGAGTGCGTGGGAGTGTCAGAGGTGCCTGAGGTATCGGAGGTGTGCCACCAGAATTATCGGAGGTGTACCTCGGGTGTCAGAGAGGTGTGCCTGGAATTGCCAGGAGTGTGCACCAAGTGTCGGTGGTGTGCCTGGGGTGTGGTGTGCCTGGGGTGTCAGGTGTGCCTGGGTGTGTGGGGTGTGCCTGGGGTGTCAGGTGCCTGCCGGTGTCAGAGGTGTGCCTGGAATTATCGGAGGTGTACCTGGGGTGTGTCAGAGGTGTGCAGGGGTGTCAGGGGTGTGCCTGGGGTGTCAGGGGTGTGCCTGGAGTGTCAGGGGTGTGCAGGTTGTCAGGGGTGTGCCTGGGAGTGTCAGGGGGTACTGTGGTATCGGCGGTGTATCTGGGGAGTGTCAGGGGTGTGCCTGGCAGTGTCAGAGATGTGCCTGGGCAGTGTCAGGGGTGTGCCTAGGGGTGTCTGAAGTGTATCTGGGGGTGTCACAGGTTTGCCTGGGAGTGTCAGGTTGTGCCTGAGGTGTCAGGTGCCTGGGGCAGAGGTACCTGGGACTGTCAGAGGTGTGCCTGAGAGTCAGCGGTGTGCCTGGGGAGTGTCAGTGGTTTGCCTGGGGGTGTCTGAGGTGTGCCTGGGGTGTCAGGGGTGTGCCTGAGAGTGTCGGAGGTGTGCCTGGAAGTGTCAGAAATGTGGCTGGGGTGTCTGAGGTGTGCCTGGGTGTCAGAGGTGTGCCTGGTGTGGGGTGCCTGGGAGTGTCAGCGGTGTGCCTGGGGTGTCAGAGGTGTGCCTGGGTATCGGAGGTGTACCTGGGTGTGTCAGAGGTGTACCTGGGAGTGTCAGGTGTGCCTGCCAGTGTCAGAGGTGTGCCTGGGAGTATCGGAGGTGTGCCTGGGTGTGTCAGAGGTGTGCCTGGGGGAGTCTGAAGGTGTGCCTGGGGTGTCAGAGGTGTGCACCAGGGTGTCAGGGGTGTACCTGGGATTGTCAGGGATGTGCCTGGGAGTGTCAGGGGTGTGCCTGTGTGGTATCAGCGGTGTGTCTGGGAGTGTCAGAGGTGTACCTGGCAGTGTCAGAGATGTGCCTGGCAGTGTCAGGGTGTGCCTGGGTGTCTGGAAGTGTGCCTGGGGAATGTCGGAAATGTACCTGGGAGTGTCAGGGGTGTGCCTGGGGAGTGTCAGAGGTGGCACACAGGGGTGTCAGAGGTGTACTTGGAGTACCACTGTGTGCCTGGGGAGTGTCAGTGGTGCCTGGGAGCATCCAGGGGAATTTTTTCTAGGTGTCAGAGGGTGTACCTGGGGAATTATCGGGGTGTAACTAGGAGTGTCATTGGTGTGCCTGGGGAGTGTCATTGGTGTACCTGGGGTGTCAGACGTGTACCTGGAAGTGTCGGACGTGTGCCTGGAAGTTTTCAGAAATGTTCCTGGGCGTGTCTGGGGTGTGCCTGGGTGTGTGTCAGGGTGTGCCTGGGGTGTCATAGATGCCTGGGAGTGTCAGGGGTGTGCCTGGAAGTGTCAGGGGTATGCATGGGAGTGTCAGAGGTGTGCCTGAGAGTTTCAGAGGAGCCTGGGGCATGGGGAGGGAGTGCCTGGGACTGTCAGGGGGTGTGCCTGGGAGGAGAGTCGGCGAGATTGTGCCTGGGAGGTGTTAGTGGTTTGCCTGGGGTGTCTGAGGTGCCTGGGGAGTGTCAGAGGTGTGCCTGAAAGTGTCAGGAGGTGTGCCTGGAGTGTGTCAGAAATGTGGCTGGGAGTGTCTGAGGTGTGCCTGGGGTGTCAGAGTGTCCTGGGGTGTCAGGGGGTGTGCCTGGGAGTGTCAGCGGTGGCCTGGGAGTGTCAGAGTGTGCCTGGGGAGTGTCAGGGTGTATCCTGGGAGTGTCTGGGGTGTGCACTGGGGTGTCAGTGGTGTACCTGGGACTGTCGTTGGTGTGCCTGGGGTGTCTGAGGGTGCACCTAGGAGTGTCAGTGGTGTGCCTGGGGGTGTCAGAGGTGTGCCTGGGGAGTGTCAGGTTGTGCCTGAGTGTCAGAGGTGCCTGGGGCATCAGAGGGTACCTGGGACTGTCAGAGTGTACCTGGGAGAGTCAGTGCCTGGGAGTGTCAGTGGTTTGCCTGGGAGTGTCTGGGGTGTGCCTGGGGAGTGTCAGAGTGTGCCTGAAAGTGTCGGAGGTGTGCCTGGAGTGTCAGAGTGGCTGGGGTGTCTGGGGTGTGCCTGGGGTGTCTGGAGGTGTGCCTGGGGTGTCGGGGGGGTGTGCCTGGGGTGTCAGCGGTGTGCCTGGGAGTGTCAGAGAATTGTACCTGGGAGTATCAGGTGCCTGGGTGTCAGAGGTGTGCCTGGGGTGTCAGTTGTGCCTGCCAGTGTCAGAGAATGCCTGGGAGCTATCGGAGGTGTACCTGGGTGTGTCAGAGGTGTACCTGGGGGTGTCAGAGGTGTGCCTGGGTGTCAGAGGTGTACCTGGGATTGTCGGGGGTGTACAGTGTCAGGGGTGTGCCTGTGAGTATCGGCCCGGTACATCTGGGAGTGTCAGAGGTGTACCTGGCAGTGTCAGAGATGTACTGGCAGTGTCAGAGTGTGCCTGGGAGTGTCTGGGGTGTATCTGGGGTGTCGGGTGTTCTGGGGTGTCAGGGTGTGCCTGGGGTGTCAGAGGTGTACAAGTGTCAGAGGTGTACCTTGGAGTATCTGCTGTAGCCTGGGGTGTCAGTGGGTACTGGGAGCATCAGAGGGAGTGCCTGGGAGTGTCAGAGGTGTACCTGGTAGTGTCAGAGGTGTAACTGGGAGTGTCAGTGGTGGCATGCCTGGGAGTGTCATTGGTGTACTGGGAGTGTCAGAAATTGTACCTGGAAGTGTCGGAGGTGTACCTGGAAGTTTCAAGAAATGTTCCTGGGCGTGTCTGGGGTGTGCCTGGGTGTGTCAGGGTGTACCTGGGGTGTCATAGATGCCTGGGAGTGTCCAGAGTGTGCCTGGAAGTGTCCTTGTGTGCAAAGTGTCAGAATTGTGCCTGCTGGAAGTGTTGGAGTGTGCCTGGAGTGTCAGAAATATGCCTGGGGAGTATCTGAAGGTGTACTGGAAGTGTCAGAGGTGTGCAAGTGTCAGAGGTGTGCACAGGTGTCTGGGGTGTGCCTAGAATTTGTCAGTGGTGTACCTGGGAGTGTCAGAGACGCACCTGGGAGTGTGTCAGAGGTGTACCTGCTGGGTGTCTCAGAGGGTGCCTGGGGCATCAGAGGAGTGCCTGGGAGTGTCAGAGGTGTGCCTGGGAGTGTCAGAGGGTGTGCATGGGGAGTGTCGGTGGTGGCCTGGGGAGTATCAGGTGTGCCTGGGTGTGTCCAGGTGCCTGGGAGTATCAGAGGTGTACCTGCCAGTGTCGGCGGTACCGCAGTGTCAGGAGGTGTGCCTGGGAGTGTCTGTGCCTGGGGTGTCGGAGGGTACCTGGGGTGTCAGGGAGGTAACACCTGGGAGTGTCAGAGTGTACCTGGGAGTGTCAGAGGTGTGCCTGGGGAGTGTCTGAGGTGTGTAGGGAGTGTCGTGGTTTTACCTTGGGTGTCTGGGGTGTGCCTGGGGAGTGTCAGAGGTGTGCCTGAAAGTGTCGGGTGTGCCTGGAAGTGTCAGAAATGTGGCTGGGAGTGTCTGAGGTGTGCCTGGGGGTGTCAGAGGGTGTGCCTGTGGTGTCAGGGGTGTGCCTGGGGAGTATCTGGAGGTGGCCACCTGGGTGTGTCAGAGGTGTGCCTGGGGAGTGTCTGAGGGTGCCTGGTGTCGTGGTGTGCCTGGGAGTGTCAGAGGTGTGCCTGGGGAGTGTCAGGTTGTGCCTGGAGTGTCGGAGGTACCTGGGAGCATCAGGAGTACCTGGGACTGTCAGAGGTGTACCTGGGAGAGTCAGCGGTGCACAGGGAGTGTCAGTGGTTTACCTGGGAGTGTCAGAGGTGTGCCTGGAGGTGTCAGAAATGTTCCTGGGGTGTCTGAGGTGTACCTGGGGTGTGGTGTGCCTGGGGTGTCAGGTGTGCCTGGGAGTGTCAGGGGTGTGCCTGGAGTGTCTGGGGTGTGCCTGGGGTGTCGGAGGTGTGCCTGGGTGTCCCAGGGGTGTGCCTGGAGTGTCAGGGGTGTGCAGGGGTGTCGGTGTGCCTGGGGAGCTGTCAGAGGTGTGCCTGGGGTGTCAGAGGTGTGCTGAGTGTCTGGGGGTGTGCCTGGGGGTGTCAGTGGTGTGCCTGGGGTGTCATTGGTGTGCCTGGGGTGTCTGAGGTGCTGGGAGTGTCAGTGGTGTGCCTGGGTGTCACAGGTTTTGGGAGTGTCAGAGTTGTGCCTGAGGTGTCAGAGGGAGTGCCTGGGACATCAGAAGGAGTACATGGGACTGTCAGAGGTGTGCCTGGGAGAGTCAGCGGTGTACCTGGGGTGTAAGTGGTTTTGCCTGGGAGTGTCTGAGGTGTGCCTGGGGTGTCAGAGGTGTGCCTGAAAGAAGTGTCAGGAGGTGTCAGAAATGTGGCTGGGGAGTGTCACAGTGTGCCTGGGGAGTGTCAGGGTGTACCTGTAGTGTCAGGGGTGTTACCTGGGAGTGTCAGCCGGTGTGCCTGGGAGTGTCAGAGGTGTACCTGGGAATTATCGGAGGTGTGCCTGGGTGTGTCAGAGGTGTGCCTGGGTGGGGTGTGCCTGCCAGTGTCAGGGGTGTGCCTGGGAGTATCGGAGGTGTGCCTGGGTGTGTCAGAGGTGTGCCTAGAGGTGTCAGAGTGTGCCTGGGAGTGTCAGAGGTGTGCCTCAGGTGTCCAGGGGTGTGCCTGGGATTGTCAGGGATGTACCTGGGGAGTGTCAGGGGTGTGTGCCTGTGAGTATCGACTGGTGTATCTGGGGTGTCGGGGAGGTGTGCCTGTGGTGTCAGAGATGTGCCTGGCGGTGTCGGGGGTGTACCTGGGGTGTCTTAAGTGTGCCTGGGGGTGTCGGAGGTGTGCCTGGGGTGTCAGGGGTGTACCTGGGAGTGTCAGAGGTGTGCAAGTGTCAGAGGTGTGCCTTGGAGTGTCTGCTGTGTACCTGGGGAGTGTCAGTGGAGTGCCTGGGGCATCAGAGAATTGCCTGGGGAGTGTCAGAGGTGTACACCAAGTGTCAGAGGAACAACTGGGAGTGTCAGTGTGGTGTGCCTGGGAGTGTCGTGTTAATTGTACCTGGGAGTGTCAGACGTGTACCTGGAAGTGTCGGACGTGTGCCTGGAAGTTTCAGAAATGTGTTCTGGGCGTGTCTGAAAGGGGTGTGCCTGGGTGTGTCAGGAGGTGTGCCTGGGGTGTCATGGGTACCTGGGGAGTGTCAGGGTGTGCCTGGAGTGTGTCAGGGGTATGCACCAAGTGTCAGGTGTGCCTGGGGTTTCCAGAGGAGTACCTGGGAGCATCAGAGGAGTACCTGGGACTGTCAGAGACGGTGTGCCTGGGAGAGTCGGCGGTGTGCCTGGGGTGTTGATGGTTTGCACCTGGGAGTGTACAGGGGTGTGCCTGGGGTGTCAGAGGTGTGCCTGAAAGTGTCAGGGGTGTGCCTGGAAGTGTCCAGAAATGTGGCTGGGGAGTGTCTGGAGTGTGCCTGGGGTGTCCAGAGGTGTCCTGGGGTGTCAGGGGTGTGCCTGGGGTGTCAGTGTGCTGCAGGGGAGTGTCAGAGGTGTGCCTGGGGTATCGGAGGTGTACCTGGGTGTGTGGGGGTGTGCCTGGGGTGTCCAGAGGTGTGCCTTAGCAGTGTCAGAGGAGGTGTACTTGGGAGTATCAGGTGTGCTGGGTGTGTCAGAGGTGTGCCTGGGGTGTCAGGGGTGTGCCTGGGTGTCAGAGGTGTGCCTGGGGAGTGTCAGGGGGTGTGCTGGGATTGTCAAGGTGTGCCTGGGGAGTGTCAGGGCATGCCTGTAAGGTATCCCGGCTGGTGTATCTGGGAGTGTCAGGGGTGTGTGCCTGGCAGTGTGAGAGATGTGCCTGGCAGTGTCAGAGGGTGTGCCTGGGGAATGTCTGAAGAGTGTATCTGGAGTGTCAGGTGTTCCTGGGAGTGTCAAGAAGGTGTGCCTGGGTATAGGGTGTGCCTGGGGTGTCCAGAGGTGTGCCTTGGAGTATCTGCTGTGTGCCTGAGAGTGTCAAAGTGGGTACAGGGCATCAGAGGAGTGCCTGGGGAGTGTCAGAGGTGTACACCAAGTACAGTGTCCCAGGAATTAAACTGGGAGTGTCAGTGGTACCTGGGGTGTCATTGAGGTGTGCCTGGGAGTGTCAGGGGTGTACCTGGAAGTGTCGGAGGTGGCACACAGTTTCAAAATGTTCTGGGCGTGTCTGGGGTGTGCCTGGGTGTGTGAAGGTGTGGGGTGTATAGATGCTGGGGTGTGGGGTGTGCCACCAAGGTGGCTCCAGGGGTATACCCTGGGGAGTGTCCAAGAGGGGTGTGCCTGGGGTGTCAGGGTGTGCCTGGGTGTCTGGGGTGGCTGGGAGTGTCAGAGGGTGTGCCAGGGGAGTGTCTGGGGTGTGCCTGGGGTGTCAGTGGTGTGCATGGGGTGTCACTTGTGTGCCTGGAGTGTCCCAGAGGTGTGCCTGGGAAGTGTCAGAGTTAACCCACTGGAAGTGTCAGAATATGCAGAATTATCTGGGGTGTACCTGGAGTGTCAGAGGGAGGTGTGCCTGGGGGTGTGGAGGTGTGCCTGGGGTGTGGGGTGTGCCTGGGGTGTCAGGTGGTGTGCCTGGGGAGTGTCAGGGGTGTGCCTGGGGAGTGTCAGAGTGTGCCTGGGTGTCTCAGAGGAGGGTGCTTGCAGGGCATCAGAGGAGTGCCTGGGGTGTCAGAGGTGTGCCTGGGGTGTCAGGGGAGTGTGCATGGGAATTGTCAGTGGTGTGCCTGGGAGTATCAGAGGGTGTACTGGGTGTGTCAGAGGTGTGCCTGGGTATCAGAGGTGTGCCTGCCAGTGTCAGCAGTGTGCCTGGCAGTGTGGGGGTGTACTTAGGTGTCTGTGGTGTGCCTGGGGTGTCAGGAGGTGCCTGGGGTGTCAGGGGGTGACTTGCCTGGGATGTCAGAGGTGTGCCTGGGTGTCAGGTGTACTGGGGGTGTCTGGTGTGCTTGGGAGTGTCAGGGGTGTGCCTGGGGTGTCTGGGGGTGTGCCTGGGGGTGTCAGAGGGAGGAGACCTGGGGCATCAGAGGAGTACTCAGGAGCGTCAGAGTGTACCAGGGAGTGTCAAGTGTGCCTGGAGTGTCAGTGGTGTACCTGGGAGTGTCATTGGTGTACCCAAGGTATCAGAGGTATGCCTGGAAGTGTCAGAGTGTGCCTGGAAGTGTCAGAAATGTTTCCTGTGATGTCTGAGGTGTACCTAGGTGTCAAGGTGTGGCCTGGGAGTGTCAGAGAGTGCACTGGGAGTGTCAGGGTGTACCTGGGTGTGTCAGACGCGTGTGCCTGGGAGTGTCAGGGGTGCCCTGCCAGTGTCAGAGGTGTGCCTGGCAGTGTGGAGGTGGCAGTGTCAGAGGTGTGCCTGGGAGTGTCTGGGGTGTGTGCCTGGGGTGTCAGGGTGTCTGCAGAGTGTCAGAGGTGACCCAGGAGTGTCAAGAGAGTGCGTGGGGAGTGTCAGAGGTGCACCTGGGGAGTATCCGGAGGTGTGCCTGGAATTATCGGATGTGTACTCAGTTGTCAGAGGTGTACAAGTGCCAGAGTGTGCCTGGGAGTGTCAGTGGTGTACCTGGGGAGGTGTACCTGGGGTCTCAGGAGGTGTGCCTGGGTGTGTCCAGAGGTGTGCCTGGGGTGTCAGAGGTGTACCTGCCAGTGTCAGAGGTGTGCCTGGGGAGTATCAGGTGTGCCTGGGTGTGTCAGGGGTGTGCCTGGGGAGTGTCAGAGGTGTGGCTGGGGAGTGTCAGAGGAGGTGTGCCTGGAAGTGTCAGGTGCACAGGTTGTAAGGGGGTGTGCCTGGGAGTGTCAGGGGGTGTGCCTGTGGTATCGGCGGTGTATCTGGGGAATGTCAGAGGTGTACTGGCAGTGTCAGAGATGTACCTGGCAGTGTCAGAGGTGTGCCTGGGAGTGTCTGAAGTGTGTATCTGGGGTGTCAGTGTGCATGGAATCTGCTGTGCCTGAGGTGTCAGTGGAGTGCCTGGGGGCATCGAGGAGTTCCTGGGAGTGTCAGAGGTGTGCCTGGGGTGTCAGGTGTGACTTTGGGAGTGTCAGTGGGTGTGCCTGGGAGTGTCGTTGGTGTGCCTGGGGTGTCAGAGGTGTGCCTGGAAGTGTCGGGCCTTGCCTGGAGGTTTCCAGAATGTTCCTGGTGTCTGAGGTGTGCCTGGGTGTGTCAGGGTGTGCCTGGGGTGTCATGTAGATGCTGGGGTGTGGGGTGTGCTTACCTCAGTGTCAGGGGCGCACGCAAGAATAATCAGAGGTGTGCCTGGGAGTGCCAGGGGTGCTGGATGTCTGGGGTGTACCTGGGGTGTAAGAATTGTGGGGTGTCTGAAGTGTGCCTGGGAGTGTCAGTGGTGCATGGGGTGTCATTGGTGTGCCTAGAGGTGTCAGAGGTGTACCTGCTGGAAGTGTCGGAGGTGTGCCTGGAGTGTCAGAAATATGCCTGGGAGTGTCTGAGGGTGTAGATGTCAGGTGTGCCTGGGAGTGTCAGAGGTGTGCCTGGGAGTGTCAGAGGTGTGCCTGGGAGTCAGCCGGTGTGCCTGGGGAGTGTCAGTGGTTTGCAGAGGTGTCCAAGGTGTGCCTGGGTGTCAGGGTGGCACCTGAAAGTGTCAGGTGTATAGGTGTGAGAGTGTGGCTGGGGTGTCTGGGGTGTGCACTAGAGTGTCAGAAGTGTGCCTGTATGAGTGTCAGGGGTGTGCCTGGGGTATCAGGTGCCTCTGGGTGTGTCAGAGGTGCAGGTGTCTGGTGCACCTGGGGGTGTCAGTGGTGTGCCTGGGAGTGTCAGGGGGTGTGCCTGGGGAGTGTCAGAGTTGTGCCTGGGGAGTGTCAGAGGTGCCTGGGGCATCAGAGGAGTACCTGGGACTGTCAGGGGAGTGTGTGCCTGGGAGAGTCAGCGGTGTACCTGGGGAGTGTCAGTGGTTTGCCTGGGGTGTCTGGGAGGTGGCCTGCAGGGAGTGTCAGAGGTGGCACAGAAAGTGTCAGGTGTGCCTGGAAGTGTCAGAATGTGGCTGGGGGTGTCTGAGGTGTGCTGGGGTGTCAGAGGTGTACCTGGGAGTGTCAGGGGTGTACTGGGGTGTCGGCGGTGTGCCTGGGGAGTGTCAGGGGGGTGTGCCTGGGGTATCGGAGGTGTGCCTGGGTGTGTCAGAGGGTGTGCCTGGGTGTCAGAAGTGTACCTGCCAGTGTCAGAGGTGTGCCTGGGGAGTGTGGGAGGTGTGCCTGGGTGTGTCAGAGGTGTGCCTGGGGAGTGTCAGGAACTGTGCCTGGGGTGTCAGGGGTGTGCCTGGGGTGTCAGGGGTGTGCCTGGGTTGTCAGGGGGGTGTGCCTGGGGTGTCGGGGGTGTGCCTGTGGTTATCCCGGCAGTGTCTGGGGTGTCAGAGGTGTACCTGGCAGTGTCAGAGATGTACCTGGCAGTGTCAGGGGTACAGGGTGCAGAGGTGTATCTGGGAGTGTCAGGAGGTGTTCCTGGGAGTGTCAGGGGTGTGCCTGGGAGTGTCAGGGTGTGCCTGGGAGTGTCAGAGGTGTGCCTTGGAGTATCTGCTGTGTACCTGGGGTGTCGGTGGAGTGCCTGGGGCATCAGAGGAGTACCTGGGTTTCAGAGGTGTGCCTGGTAGTGTCAGAGGTGTGGCTGGGGAGTGTCAGTGGTGTGCCTGGGGTGTCATTGGTGTGCCTGGGGAGTGTCAGGGGTGTGCCTGGAGTGTCGGGTGTGCCTGGGTTTTAGAAATGTTCCTGGGCGTGTCTGGGGGTGTACCTGGGTGTGTCAGAGGTGTGCCTGGGTGTCATAGATGCACCTGGGAGTGTCAGGGGTGTACCTGGAAGTGTCAGGGGGTATGCACCAGGTGTCAGTGCTGGGGTGTCAGGGTGTGCCTGGGAGTGTGAGGTGGTTGTACTGGGGTGTCAGGGGTGCAGGGGAGTGTCTGAGGTGTGCCTGGGGAGTGTCAGAGTGTGGTGTGCATGGGGTGTGTGCCTGGGAGTGTCAGAGGTGTGCCTGGAGAGTGTCGGAGGTGTACCTGGAGTGTCAGAATATGCCTGGGAATATCTGGGGTGTGCCTGGAGGTGTCAGAGGTGTGCCTGGGGTGTCAGAGGGGCCTGGGGTGTCTGGTGTGCCTGGGGTGTCAGTGGTGTGGGAGTGTCAGAGGAGGTGTGCCTGGGAGTGTCAGCAGTGTGCCATGGGGTGTCTCAGAGGTGCCTGGGGCATCAGAGGGAGTGCACAGGGTGTCAGGAGGTGTGCCTGGGTGTCAGGGGGTGTACATGGGGTGTCAGTGGTGTGCCTGGAGTATCAGGAGTGTACTTATAGATTGTGTCAGAGGTGTGCCTGGGGGTGTCAGGGGTGTGCCTGCCAGTGTCAGCAGTTAATGCCTGGCAGTGTCAGAGTGTGCCTGGGAGTGTCTGTGGTGTGCCTGGGGTGTCGGAGGTGCCTGGGAGTGTCGGGGGTGGCACAAGTGTCAGAGGTGCCTGGGAGTGTCAGGGGTGTGCAGAATTGTCTGAGGTGTGGCAGGGAGTGTCAGAGGTGTAACTGGGGAGTGTCTGGGGTGTACCTGGGGAGTGTCAGAGAATTGCCTGGGAGCATCAGAGGTACCTGGGAGCGTCAGGAGGTGTGCAGTGTCAGAGGTGTGCCTGGGAGTGTCAGTGGTGTGCCTGGGAGTGTCATTGGTGTACCTGGGATGTCAGAGGTGTGCCTGGGGTATGGAGGTGTGCCTGGAAGTGTCAGAATGTTCTGGGAGTGTCTGTGAGGTGTGTGCCTGGGGAGTGTGGGGGTGGGGGTGTGGGGGTGCACCTGGGAGTGTCAGGGGTGTGCCTGCTGGGTGTGTCAGGCGTGTGCCTGGGAGTATGGGGTGGCCTGCCAGTGTCAGAGGTGTGCTGGCAGTGTCAGAGGGTGTGCCTGTGGTGTCAAAGGTGTGCCTCAAAGAACTGTCTGGGGCATGCCTGGGAGTGTCAGAGGTGTGCTTGGGAGGTCAGAGGCGGCCCAGGGGTGTCAGAGGGTACGTGGGGTGTCAGGAGGTGCCTGAGGTATCGGAGGTGGCACCTGGGAGTATCAGGAGGTGTGCACCTCCAGGTGTCAGAGGTGTACCTGGGAGTACCAGGAGTGTACCTGGGGAGTGTCAGTGTTGGTGTGCCTGGGAGTGTCAGGAGGTGTGCCTGGGAGTATCGGAGGTGTACCTGGGTGTGTCAGAGGTGTGCCTGGGGAATAAGGTGTGCCTGCCCAGTGTCAGAGGTGTGCCTGGGTATCCGGAGGTGTGCCTGGATTGTGTCAGAGGTGTGCCTGGGGGTGTCAGAGGTATGCCTGGGAGTGTCAGAGGTGTGCCTGGGAGTGTCAGGGGGTGTGCCTGGGATTGTCAGGGGTGTACCTGGGGAGTGTCAGGGGTGTGTTTCATGGTATCGGCAGTGTATCTGGGGAGTGTCAGGGTGTGCCTGGCAGTGTCAGAGAATGTGCCTGGCAGTGTGGGGTGTACCTGGGGTATGCAGAAGTGTATCACAGGGGTGTCAGGGGTGTGCAGCAGGTATCTGCTGTGCCTGAGGTGTCAGTGGGTGCCTGGGGCGTCAGGGGAGTGCCTGGGAGTGGAGGGTGTGCCTGGGGTGTCAGAGGTGTAACTGGGAGTGTCAGTGGTGTACCTGGGAGTGTCATTGGTGTACATGGGGAGTGTCAGAGGTGTGCCTGGAAGTGTCGGAGGTGTGCCTGGGTTTCAAGTAGTTGGAGGCGTGTCTGAGGGTGTGCCTGGGTGCCTCAGGGGTGTGCCTGGGGTGTCATGGGTGCTGGGGAGTGTCCAGGGGTGTGTGCCTGGAAGTGTCAGAGTATGCCTGGGGTGTCAAGTGCCTGGGAGTGTCAGGGTGTGCAGGAGGTGTCCGGGGTGTGCCTGGGGTGTAGAGGTGTGCCTGCTGGGGAGTGTCTGAGGTGTGCCTGGGGTGTCAGTGGTGTACATGGGAGTGTCATTTGGTGTACCTGGGGTGTCGGTGCATGCCTGGGAAGTGTCGGAGGTGTACTGAAGTGTCAGAAATATGCCTGGGAGTATCTGAGTTGTGCCTGGAGTGTCAGTGTGCCTGGAATTGTCAGGGGGTGTGCCTGGGGAATTAGTCAGAGGTGGTGTGTGCACCTGGAATCGGCGGTGTACAGGGAGTGTCGGTGGTTTGCCTGGGGTGTCTGGGGTGTGCCTGGGTGTCAGAGGTGTGCTGGAAAGTGTCGGAGGTGTGCCTGAGTGTCAAATGTGGCTGGGGTGTCTGGGGTGTGCCTGGGAGTGTCAGAGGTGTGCCTGTGAGTGTCGGGGTGTGCCTGGGGTGTGTGGTGTGCACCTGGGAGTGTCAGAGGGTGTGTGCCTGGGGTATCAGGGGTGTGCCTGGGTGTGTCAGAGGTTAATGCCTGGGGTGTCAGAGGTGTATGCCTGCCAGTGTCAGGGTGTGCCTGCTGGGGAGTATCGGAGGTGGCACTGGGTGTGTCAGGGTGCCTGGGGAGTGTCAGAGGGTGTGCCACCAGGAGTGTCAAGGTGTGCCTGGGAGTGTCAGGGGGTGTGCCTGGGATTGTCAGCGATGTACCTGGGGTGTCAGGGGGCATGCCTGTGAGTATGTGTGTGTATCTGGGGTGTCAGAGGTGTGCCAGGGGTGTCAGAGATGTACTGAGTGTCAGGGGTGTGCCTGGGGAGTGTCTGGGGTTAACATAGGTGTTGGAGGTGTACTGGAGTGTCAGGGGTGTGCCTGGGAGTGTCGGTGGCACTGGTGTGGAGGTGTGCCTTGGGTATCTCTGCTGTGTGTCAGTGGGTGCAGAGGTGCCTGGGGTGTGGAGGTGTGCCTGGGGGTGTGAGGGTGTAACTGGGGTGTCAGTGGTGTGCAGGAATTTGTTTGTTTGGGGTGTCAGACGTGTGCAGTGTCGGAGGTGTACCTGGAAGTTTCAGAAATGTTCCTGGGCGTGTCTGGGGGTGTACCTGGGTGTGTCAGAGGTGTGCCTGGGGAGTGTCATGGATGCGCCTGGGGTGTCAGGGGTGTGCCTGGGTGTGGGTGTGCACCAGGTGTCAGGGTGTGCCTGGGAGTGTCAGAGGATTGCCTTAGGAGCATCAGAGAGTACCTGGGGGTGCCCTGGAGAGTGTGATGGCACTGGGAGTGTCGATGGTTTTGCCTGGGGAGTGTCTGGGGTGTGCCTGGGTGTCAGAGGTGTGCCTGAAAGTGTCGGGGAGTGTCAGAAATGTGGCTGGGAGTGTCTGAGGTGTGCCTGGGGTGTGGAGGTGTCTAGGGGTGTGGGGGGCTGCCTGGGGGTGTCGGCGGTGTGCCTGGGGTGTCAGGGGTGTGCCTGGGAGTGTCAGAGGTGTGCCTGGGGTGTCTGGGTGTGCCTGGGAGTGTCAGTGGTGTGCCTGGGGAGTGTCATTGGTGTGCCTGGGGAGTGTCTGGGGTGCACCTGGGGTGTCGGTGGTGTGCCTGGGGTGTCAGAGGTGTGCCTGGGGTGTCAGGGGTGCCTGGGGTGTCAGAGAATTGCCTGGGGCATCAGAGGTACTGGGACTGTCAGAGGTGTGCCTGGGAGGAGGTCAGCGGGGTGGCCTGGGGTGTCAGTGGTTTACCTGGGGTGTCTGGGGTGTACCTGGGTGTGGGGTGTGCCTGAAAGTGTCGGGGAGTGTGCCTGGAGGTGTCAGAAATGTGGCTGGGGGTGTCTGGGGTGTGCCTAGGGGTGTCAGGGGGGTGTGCCTGGGGTGTCGGGGTGTGCCTGGGAGTGTCAGCCGGTGTGCCTGGGAGTGTCAGAGGTGTGCCTGGGGTGTCAGGTGTGCCTGGGTGTGTCATGGGTGTGCCTGGGTGTGTCAGTGTACCAGAGTGTCAGAGGTGTGCCTGGGAGTGTCAGAGTATGCCTGCAGGGTGTCAGGGGTGCAGGTTGTCAGGGGTGTACCTGGGAGTGTCAGGGGTGTGCCTGTGAGTATCAGCGGGAGTGTGTCTGGGTGTCAGGGGTGTGCCTGGGGATGTCAGAGATGTGCCTGAGTGTCAGGGGGTGTGCCTGGGAGTGTCTGGGGTGTGTCTGGGGAGTGTGTGGAGATGTTCTGGGGTGTCAGGGGGGTGTGCCTGGGGTGTCAGAGGGTGTGCCTGGGGAATTAACAAGGTGTGCCTTGGGTGTCCTGTGTGTGCCTGAGGTGTGGTGGGGAGTGCCTGGGGCATCAGAGGTGCCTGGGAGTGTCAGAGAGGTGTACCTGTAGTGTCAGAGAATTGTGGCTGGGAGTGTGAGAGGTGTACCTGGGGTGTCATTGGTGTACCTGGGAGTGTCAGAGTGTACCTGGAAGTGTCGGAGAGTTTGCACAGTTTCAGAAATGTTCCTGGTGTCTGGGTGTACCTGGGTGTGTCAGAGGGTGTGCCTGGGAGTGTGTCATAGATGCCTGGGCAGGGGTGTGCCTGGAAGTGTCAGGGTGTACCTGGGAGTGTCAGAGGTGTGCCTGGGGTGTGGGGTGTGCCTGGGGCATCAGAGGAGTGCCTGGGAGTGTCAGAGGTGTACCTTGAGTGTCAGAGGTGTACCTGGGAGTGTCAGTGGTGTGCAAGTGTCATTGGTGTACCTGGGAGTGTCAGAGGGTGTACCTGGAAGTGTCAGAGGTGTACCTGGAGTTTCAGAAATGTTCTCCTGGGCATGTCTGGGGTGTACCTGGGTGTGTCAGGAGGTGTGTGCCTGGGAGTGTCATAGATGCACCTGGGAGTGTCAGGGGTGTGCCTGGAAGTGTCAGGGGTATACCTGGGAGTGTCAGAGGGTGTACCTGGGGAGTGTCAGAGGTGTGCCTGGGAGTGTCTGAGGTGTACCTGGGAGTGTCAGAGGTGTGCCTGGGAGTGTCTGAGGGTGTACCTGGAGTGTCAGTGGTGTGCATGGGAGTGTCACTTGTGTGCCTGGGAGTGTCAGAGGTGTACCTGGCAGTGTCAGAGGTGTACCTGGGAGAGTCAAAGGTGTACCTGGGACTGTCAGAGGTGTAACTGGAAGTGTCAGAGGTGTACCTGGGAGTGTCAGGAGTGTACTTGGGAGTGTCTGAGGTGTACCTGGGAGTGTGAGGGGTGTACCTGGGAGTGTCGGAGGTGTACCTGGGAGTGTATGAGGTGTACCTGGCACGGTCAGAGGTGTACCTGGCAGTATCAGAGGTGTACCTGGGAGAGTCAAAAGTGTATCTGGGAGTGTCTGAGGTGTACCTGGGAGTGTCAAAGCTGTACCTGGGAGTGTCATTGGTGTACCTGGGAGTGTCAGAGGTGTAAATGGAAGTGTCAGAGGTGTACCTGGAAGTGTCAGAGGTGTACCTGGGAGTGTCAGGAGTGTACCTGGGAGGTCAAGCGGGTGTATCTGGGAGTGTCAGAGGTGTACCTGGGAGTGTCTGAGGTATACCTGGGAGTGTCTGAGGTATACCTGGGAGTGTCTGAGGTATACCTGGGAGTGTCTGAGGTATACCTGGGAGTGTCTGAGGTATACCTGGGAGTGTCTGAGGTATACCTGGGAGTGTCTGAGGTGTACCTGGGAGTGTCTGAGGTGCACCTGGGAGTGTCTGAGGTGCACCTGACAGTTTCTGAGGTGTACCTGGGAGTGTCAGCGGTGTACCTGGGGGTGTCAGCGGTGTACCTAGGAGTGTCGCAAGTGTACCTGGGAGTGTCAGAGGTGTTCCTGGGAGTGTCGGAGGCGTACCTGGGAGTGTCGGAGGTGTACCTGGGAGTGTCAGAGGTGTACCTGGGAGTGTCATAGGTGTACCTGGGAGTGTCAGGGGTGTACCTGGGAGTGTCGGATGTGTACCTGGAAGTGTCTGAGGTGTACCTGGGAGTGTCAGATGTACCATGGAGTGTCAGTGGAGTACCTGAAAGTGTCATTGGTGTACCTGGGAGCGTCAGTGGTGTACCTGGGAGTGTCAGAGGTGTACCTGGGAGTGTCAGAGGTGTACCTGGGAGTGTCTGAGGTGTACCAGGGAGGGTCAGAGGTGTGCCTGGGAGTGTCAGAGGTGTACCTGGGAGTGTCAGGGGTGCACCTGGGAGTGTCTGAGGTGTACCTGGGAGTGTCTAAGGTGTACCTGGGAGTGTCTGAGGTGTACCTGGGAGTGTCTGAGGTGTTCCTGGGAGTGTCAGAGGAGTACCACAGAGTGTCAGAGGTGTACCTGGGAGTGTCTGAGGTGTAACTGGCAGTGTCTGAGGTGTACCTGGGAGTGTCAGAGGTTGTACCTGGGAGTGTCGGAGGTGCACTTGGGAGTGTCTGAGGTGTACCTGGGAGTGTCTGAGGTGTACCTGGCAGTGTCTGTGGTGTACCTCTGAGTGTCAGGGGTGTACTTGGGAGGGTCAGGGGTGTACCTGGGAGGGTCAGAGGTGTACCTGGGAGTATCAGAGGTGTACCTGGGAGTGTCAGAGGTGTACCTGGGAGTGTCAGTGGTGTACCTGGGAGTGTCAGAGGTGTACCTGGGAGTGTCTGAGGTGTACCTGGGAGTGTCAGAGGTGTACCTGGGAGTGTCAGAGGTGTACCTGGGAGTGTCAGTGGTGTACCTGGGAGTGTCAGAGGTGTACCTGGGAGTGTCAGGGGTGTACCTGGGAGTTTCCAAATTTCCTGGGCATGTGGGGTGGCACCTGGGTGTGTCAGGGGGTGTACCTGGGAGTGTCATAGATGCCCTGGGAGTGTCAGGGGGTGTACCTGGAAGTGTCAGGGGTATACCTGGGAGTGTCAGAGGTGTACCTGGGAGTGTCAGAGGTGTACCTGGGAGTGTGCAGGGTGTACCACGAAGTGTCAGGGGTGGCACCTGGGAGTGTGCAGGTGTACCTGGGAGTGTCAGTGGTGCACATGGGAGTGTCACTTGGCCGAGTGTCAGAGGTGGCCTGGGAATGTCGGAGGTGTACCTGGATGTGTCAATATACCACCAGGTATTACAGGTAGCTGGAAGTGTCAGAGGTGTACACAGGAGTGTCAGAGATTGCCTAGAGGTGTCAGAGAGTGTACCTAGAGTGTCAGTAGGTGTACCTGGGAGTGTCAGAGGTGGCACTGGAATTGTCAGAGGTTGTACCTGGGAGTGTCAGAGGTGTAACTGGGAGTGTCAGTGGTGTACCTGGGATTGTCATTGGTTATGCCTGGGAGTGTCAGAGGTGTACCTGGAAGTGTCGGAGGTGTACCTGGGGAACAGAAATGTTCCTGGGCTGTCAGAGGGTGTACCTGGGTGTGTCAGAGGTGTACCTGGGAGTGTCATGGGCCGCACCGGAGTGTCAGGGGTGTACCTGGAAGTTGTCAGGGGTACCATGTGTCAGAGGCCCAGTGTCAGAGGTGTACCTGGAGTGTCAGAGATTGTACCTGGGAGTGTCAGAGGTTGTACCTGGGAGTGTCTGAGGGTGTACCGAGGGAGTGTCAGTGGTGTACATGGGGTATGTGGGTGTACCTGGGGTGTCAGAGGTGTACCTGGAAGTGTCGGGAGGTGTACCTGGAAGTGTCAGAAATATACCTGGAGTATCTGAGGTGGCACCAGAGTGTCAGAGGTGTACCTGGGAGTGTCAGAGGTGTACCTGGGAGTGTCAGAGGTGTACCTGGGAGTGTCAGCAGTGTACCTGGGAGTGTCAGTGGTTTACCTGGGAGTGTCAGAGGTGTACCTGGGAATTGTCAGAGGTGTACCTGAAAGTGTCGGAGGTGTACCTGGAAGTGTTGCAGAAATGTAGCTGGGAGTGTCAGAGGTTGTACCTGGGAGTGTCAGAGGTGTACCTGTGAGTGTCAGGGGTGGGTGTACCTGGGAGTGTCAGGGGTGGCACCTGGGAGTGTCAGAGGTGTACCTGGGGTGTCGGAGGTGTACCTGGGTGTGTCAGAGGTGTCTGGCAGTGTCAGAGGTGTACCTGGCAGTGATAGAGGTGTGACCTGGGGTGTCGGAGGTGTACCTGGGTGTGTCAGAGGAGGTGTACCTGGGAGTGTCAGAGGTGTACCTGGGAGTGTCAGAGGTGTACCTGGGAGTGTCAGGGGTGTACCTGGGATTGTCAGGGATGTACCTGGGAGTGTCAGGGGTGTACCTGTGAGTGTCGGCGGTGTGTCTGGGAGTGTCAGAGTGTACCTGGCAGTGTCAGAATGTACCTGGGAGTGTCAGAGGTGTACCTGGGAGTGTCAGAGGTGTACCTTGGAGTATCTGCAGTACCTGAGAGTGTCAGTGAGTACCTGGGAGCATCAGAGGTAACCTAGTGTCAGAGGTGTGCCTGGGAGTGTGAGAGGGTGTAACTGGAGTGTCAGTGGTGTACCTGGGAGTGTCATTGGTGTACCTGGGGTGTCAGATGTGTACCTGGAAGTGTCGGAGGAGGTAGCCTGGAAGTTTCAGAAATGTTCCTGGGAGTGTCTGAGGTACCGGTGTGTCCAGGGTGTACCTGGAGTGTCAGAGATGCACCTGGGAGTGTCAGGGGGTGCCTGGAGTGTCAGGGGTATACCTGGGAGTGTCAGGGGTGTACCTGAGAGTGTCAGAGGTGTACCTGGGAGCATCAGAGGAGTACCTGGGAGTGTCAGAGGTGTACCTAGGAGAGTGGCAAGTGTGCACCAGGGTGTCTCAGTGTACACAAGTGTCTGAGGTGTACACAGAATTGCTGAGAGTGTACCTGAAAGTGTCGAGAGTGTACCTGGAAGTGTCAAGAAATGTAACTGGGAGTGTCTGAGGTGTACCTGGGAGTGTCAGAGGGTGTCCCTGGGAGTGTCAGGGGTGTGTACCTGGGAGTGTCAGAGTGTACCTGGGAGTGTCAGAGGTGTACCTGGGAGTGTCAGAGGTGTACCTGGGTGTCACAGAGGTGTACCTGGGAGTGTCAGTGGTGTACCTGGGAGTGTCATTGGTGTACCTGGGAGTGTCTGAGGTGCACCTAGGGTGTCAGTGGTGTACCTGGGAGTGTCAGAGGTGTACCTGGGAGAGTCAGCAGTGTACCTGGGAGTGTCAGTGGTTTTACCTGGGAGTGTCTGAGGGTGTACCTCAGGGTGTCAGAGGTGTACCTGAAAGTGTCAGAGGTGTACCTGGAGAGTGTCAGAAATGTAGCTGGGAGGTGTCAGTGGTTTACCTGGGAGTGTCAGAGGGTACCTGGGAGTGTGAGAGGTGTACCTGAGAAGTGTCGGAGGTGTACCTGGGAGTGTCAGAAGATGGCAGCTGCAGGGTGTGCAGGGTGTACCTAGGGTGTCAGAGGTGTACCAGGGGTGTCAGGGGGTGTACCTGGGAGTGTCAGCGGTGTACCTGGGAGTGTCAGAGGTGTACCTGGGTATCGGAGGAGGTGTACCTGGGTGTGTCAGAGGTGGCGCACAGAATTGTCAGAGGTGTACCTGCCTGTCATGAGAGTGTACCTGGGAGTATCGGAGGTGTACACATTGTCAGTGGTTTACCAAGTGTCAGAGGTGTACCTGGGAGCATCAGAGAGTACACCTGGGACTGTCAGTGTACCTGGGAGAGTCAGCAGTGTACCTGGGAGTGTCAGTAGTTTTGCCTGGGAGTGTCAGAGGGTGTACCTGGGAGTGTCAGGGGTGGCCTGAAAGTGTTCGGAGGTGTACCCAGGTGTCAGAAATGGAGCTGGGAGTGTCAGAGGGTGTGCACGGGAGTGTCAGAGGTGTACCTGGGAGTGTCAGAGGTGTACCTGGGGTGTCAGCGGTGTACCTGAGTGTCAGAGGTGTACCTGGGAGTATCGGAGGTGTACCTGGGTGTGTCAGAGGTGTACCTGGGAGTGTCAGAGGTGTACCTGCCAGTGTCAGAGGTGTACCTGGGAGTATCGGAGGTGTACCTGGGTGTGTCAGAGGTGTACCTGGGGAGTGTCAGAGGTGTACCTGGGAGTGTCAGAGGTGTACCTGGGAGTGTCAGGGGTGTACCTGGGATTGTCAGGGGTGTACCTGGGAGTGTCAGGGGTGTACCTGTGAGTATCGGCGGTGTATCTGGGAGTGTCAGAGGTGTACCTGGCAGTGTCAGAGATGTACCTGGCAGTGTCAGAGGAGGTGTACCTGGGAGTGTCTGAGGTACATCTCAGGAGTGTCGGAGGTGTTCCTGGGAGGTGTCAGGGGTGTACCTGGGAGTGTCAAGAGGTAGCTGGGAGTGTCAGAGGTGTACCTGGAGGTATCTGCTGTGTACCTGAGGTGTCAGTGGAGTACCTGGAGCATGGGGGTACAGAAGTGTCAGAGGTGTACCTGGGAGTGTCAGAGGTGTAACTGGGAGTGTCAGTGGTGTTGTACCTGGGAGTTGTCATTGGTGTACAGAGTGTCAGAGGTGTACCTGGAAGTGTCGGGTGTACCTGGAGTTTCAGAAATGTTCCTGGGCATGTCTAGGGTGTACCTGGGTGTGTCAGAGGTGTACCTGGGAGTGTCAGAGGTACCTGGGGTGTCAGAGGTGTACCTGGAAGTGTCAGGGTGTACCAGAAGTTGTCAGAGGTGTACCTGGGGTGCAGAGATGTACCTGGGAGTGTCTGAGGTGTACCTGGGAGTGTCAGAGGTGTACCTGGGAGTGTCTGAGGTGTACCTGGGAGTGTCAGTGGTGGCCTGGGAGTGTCACTTGTGTACCTGGGAGTGGTGTACCTGGAAGTGTCGGAGGTGTACCTGGATGTGTCAGAAATATACCTGGGAGTATCTGGGGTGTACCTGGAATCGGGGTGTACCTGGGAGTGTCAGGAGGTACCTGGGAGTGTCTGAGAGGTGTACCTAGGGTGTCAGTGGTGTACCTGGGAGTGTCAGAGGTACCTGGGAGTGTCAGAGGTGTCACTGGGTGTGTCAGAGGGTGCCTGGGAGTATCAGAGGAGTACCTGGGAGTGTCAGAGTGTACCTGGGAGTGTCAGGGGTGTACCTGGAGTGTCAGTGGTGTACCGGGAGTATCAGAGGTGTACCTGGGTGTGTCAGAGGTGTGCACTGGGAGTGTCAGAGGTGTACCTGCCAGTGTCAGCGGTGTACCTGGCAGTGTCAGAGGTGGCCACCTGGGAGTGTCGGAGGTACCTGGGGAGTGTCAGGGGTAACACCTGGGGTGTCAGAGGTGTACCTGGGAGTGTCAGGGGTGTACCTGGGTGTCTGAGGTGTGCCTGGGGTGTCAGAGGTGTACCTGGGAGTGTCAGAGGTGTACCTGGGTGTCAGTGTGGTGTACCTAGGGTGTCAGAGGGTGTACCTGGGAGTGTCAGAGGTGTACCTGGGAGTGTCAGAGGTGTACCTGGGAGCATCAGAGGTGTACCTGGGAGTGTCAGGAGGTGTACCTGGGGTGTTAGGGATGGCCTGGAAGTGTCAGAGGGTGTACCTGGGAGTGTCAGGTGTGTACCAGGGAGTGTCAGAGGTGTACCTGGGGTCAGAGGTGCACCTGGGGTGTCAGAGGTGGACCTGGGGTGTCTGAGGGTGTACCTGGGTGTGTCTGAGGTGTACCTGGGGTGTCAGAGTTGTACCTGGGGTGTCCGGGATTGTACCAGGGGTGTCAGAGGTGTACCTGGGGTGTCAGAGGTGTCCTGGGGTGCTAGGGTGTACCTGGGGTGTCAGTGGTGTACCTGGGGTGTCGGGTGTGTCTCTGGGAGTATAGGAGGTGTACCTGGGAGTGCCAAGGGTGTACCTAGGAGTGTCAGTGGTGTACCTGGGAGTGTCAGGTTTGTACTAGGGAGTGTGTCAGAGTTGTAGCTGGGGGTGTCAGAGGTGCACAGGGTGCTAGAGGTGTACCTGGGAGTGTCGGTGGTGTACCTCAGGTGTCAGGTGTGTACCAGGGAGTGTCAGAGGTGTCCTGGGGTGTCAGAAGTGCCTGGGGTGTGCAGGGGTACCTGGGGTGTCTGAGGTGTACCTGGGGTGTCAGGAGGTGTACCTGGGAGTGTTGGGGGTTGTACCACGGGTGTCAGAGGTGTACCTGGGGGTGTCAGAGGGTGTACCTGGGAGTGTCTGAGGGGTGTACCTGGAAGTGTCAGAGGTGTACCGGGTGACAGAGATGTACCTGGGAGTGTCAGAGGTGTACCTGGGTGTGTGAGAGATGCACTAGGGTGTCAGAGGTGTACCTGCCACTGTCAGAAGTGTACCTGGGAGTGTCAGAGGTGCACCTAGGAGTGTCAGAGGTGTCCTGGGAGTGTCGAGGTGTAACTGGGACTGTCGGAGGTGTAACTTGGAGTGTCAAGAGTGTACCTGGGGTGTCAGAGGTGTACCTGGGAGTGTCAGGGTGTACCAAAGAGTTGTCAGGGGTGTACCTGGGAGTGTCAGGGGTGTACCTGGGAGTATCGGCGGTGTACCTGGGAGTGTCAGTGGTGTACAACGTAAGAATGTACCTGGCAGTGTCAGAGCTGTACCTGGGAGTTTCAGGGTGTACCTGGGGTGTCGGAGGTGTACCTGGGAGTGTCAGAGGTGTACCTGGAAGTGTCAGGGGGTGTACCTCAGAAGTGTCAGAGGTGTACCTGCCAGTGTCAGGTGTACCTGGGAGTATCAGGTGTACCTGGGTGTGTCAGAGGTGGCCTGGGAGTGTCAGAGGTGTACCTGGGAGTGTCAGAGAGTGTACCTGGGAGTGTCAGGGGTGTACCTGGGATTGTCAGGGATGTCCTGGGGTGTCAGGGGTGTACCTGTGATATCGGCGGTGTATCTGGGGTGTCAGAGGTGTACCTGGCAGTGTCAGAGATGTACCTGGCAGTGTCGAAGTTGTACCTGGGAGTGTCTGAAGTGTACCTGGGTGTCGAGGTGTACCTGGGAGTGTCAGGGGTGTACCTGGGAGTGTCAGAGGTGTACCTGGGAGTGTCAGAGGTGTACCTGGGAGTATCTGCTGTGTACCTGAGAGTGTCAGTGGAGTACCTGGGAGCATCAGAGGAGTACCTGGGAGTGTCAGAGGTGTACCTGGGAGTGTCAGAGGTGTAACTGGGAGTGTCAGTGGTGTACCTGGAGTGTCATTGGTGTACCTGGGAGTGTCAGACGTGTACCTGGAAGTGTAGGAGGTGTACCTGGAAGTTTCAGAAATGTTCCTGGGCATGACTGAGGAGTGTACCTGGGTGTGTCAGAGGTGTACCTGGGAGTGTCATAGATGCACCTGGGAGTGTCAGGGGTGTACCTGGAAGTGTCTGGGGGTATACCTGGGAGTGTCAGAGGTGTACCTGAGAGTGTCAGAGGAGTACCTGGGAGCATCAGAGTACCTGGGACTGTCAGAGTTGTACATGGGAGAGTCAGCGGTGTACCTGGGAGTGTCAGTGGTTTACCTGGGAGGTCTGCAGGGTGTCCTGGGAGTGTCAGAGGTGTACCTGAAAGTGTCGGAGGTGTAACTGGAAGTGTCAGAAATTGTAGCTGGGAGTGTTCAAGGGGTGTACCTGGGGTGTCAGGGGTGTCTCACAGGGTGTCAGGGGTGTACCTGGGAGTGTCAGCAGTGTACCTGGGAGTGTCAGAGGTGTACCTGGAGTGTCCAGGGTAGCCATCGGAGTGTCTGAGGTGTACCTGGGAGTGTCAGTGGGTACCCTTGGGAGTGTCATTGGTGTACCTGGGAGTGTCTGAGGTGCACCTAGGAGTGTCAGTAGTTGTACCTGGGAGTGTCAGAGGTGTACCTGGGAGTGTCAGAGTTGTACCTGAGAGTGTCAGAGGAGTACCTGGGAGCATCAGAGGAGTACCTGGGACTGTCAGAGGTGGCCTGGGAGAGTCAGCGGTGTACCTGGGAGTGTCAGTGGTTTACCTGGGAGTGTCTGAGGTGTACCTGGGAGTGTCAGAGGTGTACCTGAAAGTGTCGGAGGTGTACCTGGAAGTGTCAGAAATGTAGCTGGGAGTGTCTGAGGTGTACCTGGGGTGTCAGGGTGTACCTGGGAGTGTCAGGGGGTTTACCTGGGGTGTCAGCAGTGTACCTGGGAGTGTCAGATGTGTACCTGGGGTATCGGAGGTGTACCTGGGTGTGTCAGAGGTGTACCTAGGAGTGTCAGAGAGGTGTACCTGCCAGTGTCAGAGGTGTACCTGGGAGTATCGGGGTGTACCTGGGTATGTCAGAGGTGTACCTGGGGAGTATCAGAGGTGTACCTGGGAGTGTCAGAGGTGTACCTGGGGTGTGAGGGGTGTACCTGGGATTGTCAGGGGTGTACCTGGGAGTGTCAGGGGTGTACCTGTGAGTATCGGCGGTGTATCTGGGAGTGTCGTGGGTGTACGCAGGCAGCAGAGGTGCACAGCAGTGTCAGGTAAGCACCTGGGAGTGTCTGAGGTGTACCTGGGAGTGTCGGAGGTGTACCTGGGAGTGTCAGGGTGTACCTGGAAGTGTCAGAGGTGTACCTGGGAGTGTCAGAGGTGTACCTGCAGTGTGTCAGAGGTGTACCTGGGGTATCGGAGGTGTACCTGGGAGTGTCAGAGGTGTACCTGGGGGTGTCAAGGGTGTACCTGGGAATTGTCAGAGGGTGTACCTGGGGTGTCAGGGGTGTACCTGGGATTGTCAGGGGATGTACCTGGGAGTGTCAGGGAATTGTACCTGGAGTATCGGTGTACCTGGGTGTCAGAGGTGTACCTGGGAGTGTCAGAGGTGTACCTGGCAGTGTCAGAGGTGTACCTGGGAGTGTCTGAAGTGTACCTGGGAGGTGTCGGAGGTGTACCGGAGTATCAGGGGTGTACCTCGGGTGTCAGAGGTGTACCTGGGAGTTCAGAGGTGTACCTGGGGTATCTGCATGTGTACCAAGGGGTGTCAGTGGGTACCTGGGAGCATCAGGAGTACACCAGAGTGTCAGAGGTGTACCTGGGAGTGTCAGAGGTGTACCTGGGAGTGTCAGTGGTGGCCTGGGAGTGTCATGGTGTACCTGGGAGTGTCAGACGTGTACCTGGAAGTGTAGGAGGTGTACCTGGAAGTTTAGAAATGTTCCTGGGCGTGTCTGAGTGTACCTGGGTGTGTCAGAGGTGTACCTGGGAGTGTCATAGATGCACCTGGGAGTGTCAGGGGTGTACACTGGAAGTGTCAGGGGTATACCTGGAGGTGTCAGGGTGTACCTGGGGTGTCAGAGGTACCTGGGAGCATCCAGGTACCTGGGATGTCAGAGTTGTACATGGGAGTGTCAGCGGTGTACCCGCGAGTGTCAGTGGTTTCACGCAGGGTGTCACAGGGGTGTACCTGGGGTGTCAGAGGTGTACCTGAGAGATGTCGGAGGTGTACCTGGGAGTGTGTAAGTACCTGGGTATGCAGGGTGTACCTGGGAGTGTCAGAGGTGTCTCTGGGAGTTGTCAGGGTGTACCTGAGTGTCAGCGGTGTACCTGGGAGTGTCAGGGTGTACCTGGGAGTGTCAGAGGTGTACCTGGGAGTGTCAAGGTGTACCTGGGAGTGTCGGTGGTGCCTGGGAGTGTCATTGGTGTACCTGGGAGTGTCAGGTGCACCTAGGGTGTCAGTGGTGTACCTGGGGTGTCAGAGGTGGCCTGGGGTGTCAGGGTTGTACCTGAGGTGTCAGAGGAGTACCTGGGAGCGTCAGAGGTGTACCTGGGAGTGTCCAGGGAGGTGTACCTGGGAGAGTCAGAGGTGTACCTGGGGTGTCAGTGGTTTGCAAGTGTCTGAGGTGTACCTGGGAGTGTCAGAGGTGTACACTGGAGTGTCGGAGGTGTACCTGGGAGTGTCAGAAATGTACCTGGGAGTGTGCAAGGGTGTACCTGGGAGTGTCAGGGGTGTGCCTGGGAGTGTCAGGGGTTTGCAGGGAGTGTCAGGTGTACCTGGGAGTGTCAGAGGTGTACCTGGAGTGTCAGAGGTGTACACCGGTGTGTCAGAGGTGTACCAGAAGTGTCAGAGGTGTACCTGCGAGTGTCAGAGGTGTACCTGGGAGTATCGGAGGACCTGGTATGTCAGAGGTGTGCCTGGGGGAGAATCAGAGGTGTACCTGGGAGTGTCAGAGGTGTACCTGGGAGTGTCAGGGGTGTACCTGGGATTGTCAGGGGTGTACCTGGGAGTGTCAGGGGTGTACCTGGGAGTGTCGGCGGTGTCTGCAGGGTGTCAGAGGAGGTGTACCTGGCAGTGTCAGAATGTACCTGGAGTGTCAGAGGGGTGTACCTGGGAGTGTCTGAGGTGTACCTGGGGGTGTCAGGAGTGTTCCTGGGAGTGTCAGGGGTGTACCTGGGAGTGTCAGAGGTGTACCTGGGAGTGTCAGAGGTGTATCTGGGAGTATCTGCTGTGTACCTGAGGTGTCAGTGGAGTACCTGGGAGCATCAGAGGAGTACCTGGGTGTCAGGAGGTGTACCTGGGGTGTCAGAGGTGTACCTGGGAGTTGTCAGTGGTGTACCTGGGAGTGTCATTGGGTGTACCTGGGAGTGTCAGAGGTGTACCTGGAAGTGTCAGGTGTACCTGCAAGTTTCAGAAATGTTCCTGGGCGTGTCAGAGGGTGTACCTGGGAGTGTCCAGAGGTGTACCTGGGAGTGTCATAGATGCCTGGGGTGTCAGGGTGTACCTGGAAGTGTCAGGGGGTATACCTGGGAGTGTCAGAGGTGTACCTGGGGTGTCAGAGAGGTGTACCTGGGAGTGTCTGAGGTGTACCTGGGAGTGTCAGAGGTGTACCAGGGAGTGTCTGAGGTGTACCTGGGAGTGTCAGTGGTGTACCTGGGAGTGTCACTTGTGTACCGAGGTGTCAGAGGTGTACCTGGAAGTGTCGGAGGTGTACCTGAAGTGTCAGAAATGTGCCTGGGGTGTCTGAGGGTGTACCTGGAGTGTCAGAGGTGTGACCTGGGGTGTCAGAGGTGTACCTGGGGTGTGCGGTGGCACCTAGGGTGTGTGGTGTGTACCTGGGGTGTCAGAGGTGTACCTGGGGTGTCAGAGAGGTTTTCTGGGTGTGTCAGAGGGTGCCTGGGAGTGTCAGGGAGGTGTACTTGGGAGTGTCAGAGGTGTACCTGAGTGTCAGAGGTGTACCTGGGAGTGTCTGTGGTGTACCTGAGAATTGTCGGAGGTACCTGGGAGTGTCAGGGGTAGCACCTGGGAGTGTCAGAGGTGTACCTGGGAGTGTCAGAGGTGTACCTGGGAGTGTCTGAGGTGTGCCTGGGAGTGTCAGAGGTGTCACCTGGGGTGTCAGAGGGTGTACCTAGTGTCAGTGGGTGTACCTGGGAGTGTCAGAGGTGTTCTGGAGTGTCAGAGGAGGGTGTACCTGGGAGTGTAGAAGTACCTGGGAGCATCAGGAGTACCTGGGAGCAGTCAGAGGTGTACCTGGGAGTGTCAGAGGTGTACCTGGGAGTGTCAGTGGTGTACCTGGGAGTGTCATTGGTGTACCTGGGAGTGTCAGAGGTGTACCTGGAAGTGTCAGAGTGTACCTGGAAGTGTCAGAAATGTTCCTGGGGGTGTCAGAGGTGTACCTGGGAGTGTCAAGGTGTACCTGGGGTGTCAGAGGGTGCACCTGGGAGTGTCAGGGGTGTACCTGGGTGTGTCAGACGTGTACCTGGGTGTGTCAGAGGTGTACCTGCCAGTGTCAGGGTGTTCCTGGCAGTGTCAGAGGTGTACCTGGCAGTGTCAGAGGTGTACCTGGGAGTGTCTGGGGTGTCCTGGGAGTGTCAGGTACTGCCCAGGAGTGTCAGAGGTGACCCAGGGAGTGTCAAGAGAGTACGTGGGAGTGTCAGAGGTGCACCAAGTATCGGAGGTGTACCTGGGAGTGTCGGAGGTGTACCTGGGAGTGTCTGGTGTACCTGGGGTACCAGAAGTGTACCTGGAAGTGTCAGTGGTGGCCTGGGAGTGTCAGAGGTGTACCTGGGAGTATCGGAGGTGTACCCGGGTGTGTCAGGGTGTACCTGGGAGTGTCAGAGGTGTACCTGGGGTATCGGCGGTGTACCTGGGAGTGTCAGGAGGTGTACCTGGCAGTGTCGAGGTGGACCTGGGAGTGTCAGAGGTGTACCTGGGAGTGTCAGAAGTGTATCTGGGAGTGTCAGAGGTGTACCTGGGAGTGTCAGAGGTGTACTGAGGGTGTCAGAGGTGTACCTGGGAGTGTCAGAGGTGGAACACGAGTGTCAGTGGTGTACCTGGGAGTGTCATAGGTGTACCTGGGAGTGTCAGGGGTGTACCTGGAAGTGTCGGAGGTGTACCTGGAAGTGTCAGAAATGTTCCTGGGCGTGTCTGAGGGGTGTACCTGGGTGTGTCAGAGGTGTACCTGGGAGTGTCATAGATGCGCAAGGAGTGTCAGAGGTTGTACCTGGAAGTGTCAGGGGTATACCTGGGAGTGTCAGAGGTGTACCTGGGAGTGTCAGAGGGTGTACCTGGGAGTGTCTGAGGTGTACCTGGGAGTGTCAGAGGTGTACCTGGGAGTGTCTGAGGTGTACCTGGGAGTGTCAGTGGTGTACATGGGGTGTCGTGACCTGGGAGTGTCAGAGGTGTACCTGGAAGTGTCGGAGGTGTCCTGGGAGTGTCAGAAGTATACCTGGGAGTATCAGAGGAGGTGTACCTGGAAGTGTCAGAGGTGTACCTGGGAGTGTCAGAGTGTACCTGGGAGTGTCAGAGGTGTACCTCAGAGAGTCAGCGGTGTACCTGGGAGTGTCAGAGTTGTACCTGGGAGTGTCTGAGGTGTACCTGGGAGTGTCAGAGGTGTACCTGAGAGTGTCGGAGGTGTACCTGGAGTGTCAGAGATGGCTCAGGAGTGTCCAAGGGTGTACCTGGGAGTGTAGAGAGGTGTACCTGTGAGTGTCAGGGGTAGCCTGGAGTGTCAGCGGTGTACACCAAGTGTCAGAGGTGTACCTGGGAGTGTCAGAGGTGTACCTGGGAGTGTCAGAGGTGTCCTGGGAGTGTCAGAGGTGTACCTGCAGTGTCAGAGGTGTACCTGGGAGTGTCGGAGGTGTACCTGGGTGTATCAGGGATGTACCTGGGAGTGTCAGAGGTGTACCAGAGTGTCAGAGGTGTACCTGGGAGTGTCGGGGTGTACCTGGGAGTGTCAGGGATGTACCTGGGAGTGTCAGGGGTGTACCTGGAGTATCAGGGTGTATCTGGGAGTGTCAGAGGTGTACCTGGCAGTGTCAGAGGATAGCCTGGCAGTGTAAGGTGTACCTGGGGTGTCAGAGGTGTACCTGGGAGTGTTGGAGGTGGCCACCTGGGAGTGTCGGGGTGGCCTGGGAGTGTCAGAGGTGTACCTGGGAGTGTCAGAGGTGTGACCTTGGGTATCTGCTGTACCTGAGAGTGTCAGTGGGTACCTGGGGCATCAGAGGTACCTGGGAGTGTCAGAGGTGTACCTGGGAGTGTCAGAGGTGTAACTGGGAGTGTCGTGGGTGTACCTGGGAGTGTCATTGGGTGTACCTGGGAGTTGTCAGACGTTGGCCTGGAAGTGTCGGAGGTGTACCTGGAAGTTTCAGAAATGTTCCTGGGCGTGTCTGAGGTGTACCTGGGTGTGTCAGAGGTGTACCTGGGAGTGTCATAGATGCACCTGGGAGTGTCAGGGGTGTACCTGGAAGTGTCAGGGGTATACCTGGGAGTGTCAGAGGTGTACCTGAGAGTGTCAGAGGAGTACCTGGGAGCATCAGAGGAGTACCTGGGACTGTCAGAGGTGTACCTGGGAGAGTCAGGAGGTGTACCTGGGAGTGTCAGTGGTTTACCTGGGAGTGTCTGAGGTGTACCTGGGAGTGTCAGAGGTGTACCTGGGTGTCGGAGGTGTACCTGGGAGGTGTCAGGTAGTAGCTGGGAGTGTCAGAGGGTGTACCTGGGAGTGTCAGGAGGTGTCCCTGGAAGTGTCAGGGGTGTACCTGGGAGTGTCAGCGAGGTGTACCTGGGAGTGTCAGAGGTGGCCTACGGAGTGTCAGAGTGTACCTGGGAGTGTCTGAGGTGTACCTGGGAGTGTCAGTGGTGTACCTGGGAGTGTCGTGAATTGTACCTGGGAGTGTCTAGGGGTGCACCTAGGAGTGTCAGTGGTTGTACCTGGGAGTGAAGGTGTACCTAGTGTCAGGGTTGTACACGAGAGTGTCAGAGGAGGTACCTGGGAGCATCAGAAGAGTACCTGGGACTGTCAGAGGTGTACCTGGGAGTGTCAGCAGTGTACCTGGGAGTGTCAGTGGTTTACCTGGGAGTGTCTGAGGTGTACCTGAGGGTGTGAGGTGTGTACCAGAGAAGTGTCGGAGGTGTACCTGGAAGTGTCAGAAATGTAGCTGGGAGTGTCTAGAGGTGTACCTAGGAGTGTCAGAGGTGTACCTGGGAGTGTCAAGGGTGTACCTGGGAGTGTCAGCGGTGTGCCTGGGAGTGTCAGAGGTGGCCTGGGAGTGTCGGAGGTGTACCTGGGTGTGTCAGAGGTGGCCTGGGGTGTCAGAGGTGCTGCAGGTGTGCAGGTGTACCTGGGAGTATCAGGAGGTGTACCTGGGTGTGTCAGAGGTGTACCTGGGGAGTGTCAGAGGTTGTACCTCAGGAGTGTCAGAGGTGTACCTGGAAGTGTCGGAGGTGTACCTGGAAGTGTCAGAAATATACCTGGGAGTATCTGAGGTGTACCTGGAAGTGTCAGAGGTGTACCTGGGAGTGTCAGAGGTGTACCTGGGAGTGTCTGAGGTGTACCTAGGAGTGTCAGTGGTGTACCTGGGAGTGTCAGAGGTGTACCTGGGAGTGTCAGAGGTGTACCTGGGTGTGTCAGAGGAGTGCCTGGGAGTATCAGAGGGGTACCTGGGAGTGTCAGAGGTGTACCTGGGAGTGTCAGGGGTGCCTGGGAGTGTCAGTGGTGTACCTGGGAGTGTCAGGGGTGTACCTGGGTGTGTCAGAGGTGTACCTGGGAGTGTCAGGAGGTGTACTTTGGAGTGTCAGCGGTGTACCTGGCAGTGTCAGAAGTGTACCTGGGAGTGTCAGAGGTGTACCTGGGAGTGTCAGGAGGGTACCTGGGAGTGTCAGGGGGTAACACCTGGGAGTGTCAGAGGTGTACCTGGGAGTGTCAGGGTAGCAGGAGTGTCTGAGGTGTGCCTGGGAGTGTCAGAGGTGTACCTGGGAGTGTCAAGAGGTGTACCTGGGAGGTGTCAGAGGTGTACCTGGGAGTGTCAGAAGTGCCTGGGAGCATCAGAGGGTACCTGGGAGTGTCAGAGGTGTACCTGGGAGTGTTCAGAGGTGTACCTGGGAGTGTCAGTGGTGTACCTGGGGTGTCATTGGTGTACCTGGGAGTGTCAGAGGTGTACCTGGAAGTGTCGAGGTGTACCTGGAGGTGTCATGAAATGTTCCCTGGGAGTGTCTGAGGTGTACCTGGGAGTGTCAAGGTGTGACCTGGGAGTGTCAGAGGTGCACCTGGGAGTGTCAGGGGTGTACCTGGGTGTGTCAGAGGTGTACACAGGTGTGTCAGAGGTGTACCTGCCAGTGTCAGAGGTGTACCTGGCAGTGTCAGAGGTGTACCTGGCAGTGTCAGAGGTGTACCTGGGAGTGTCTGAGGTGTACCTGGGAGTGTCAGAGGTGTACCTGGGTGTCAGAGGTGACCCAGGGAGTGTCAGAGGAGTACGTGGGAGTGTCAGAGGTGCACCTGAGAGTATCGGAGGTGTACCTGGGAGTATCGGAGGTGTACCTGGGGTGTCAGGTGCCTGGGAGTGTCAGAGTGTACCTGGAAGTGTCAGTGGTGTACCTGGGAGTGTCAGAGGTGTACCTGGGAGTGTCGGAGGTGTACCTGGGTGTGTCAGAGGTGTACCTGGGGTGTCAGAGGTGGACCTGCAGTGTCAGAGGTGTACCTGGGGAGTGTCAGAGGTGTACCTGGGAGTGTCAGGAGTTGTACCTGGGAGTGTTGGGGGTGTACCTGGGATTGTCAGGGGTGTACCTGGGAGTGTCAGGGGTGTACCTGGAGTATCGGCGGGTGTATCTGGAAGTGTCAGAGGTGTACCTGGCAGTGTCAGAATGTACCTGGGAGTGTCAGAGGTGTACCTGGGAGTGTCTGAGGTGTATCTGGGAGTGTCGGAGGTGTTCCTGGGAGTGTCAGGGGTGTACCAGAGTGTCAGAGGTGTACCTGGGTGTGTCAGAGGTGCCACCTTGGAGTATCTGCTGTGCACCAGAGTGTCAGTGGAGTACCTGGGAGCATCCGAGAGTACCTGGGAGTGTCAGAGGTGTACCTGGGAGTGTCAGAGGTGTAACTGGGGTGTCAGTGGTGTACCTGGGAGTGTCATTGGGTGTACCTGGGAGTGTCAGAGGTGTACCTGGAGTGTCGGGAGGTGTACCTAGGATTTCAGAAATGTTCCTGGGCATTGTCTGAGGTGTACCTGGGTGTGTCAGAGGTGTACCTGGGAGTGTCAAGATGCACCTGGAGTGTCAGGGGTGTACCTGGGAGTGTCAGAGTGTACCTGGGGTGTCAGAGGTGTACGTGGGAGTGTCTGAGGTGTACCTGGGAGTGTCAGTGGTGTACATGGGAGTGTCAGTGGTGTACCTGGGAGTGTCAGAGGTGTACCTGGAAGTGTCGGAGGTGTACAAATTGTCAGAATATACCTGGGTATCAGAGGTGTACCTGGAAGTGTCAGAGGGTGTACCTGGGAGTGTCAGAGGTGTACCTGGGAGTGTCAGAGGTGTACCTGGGTATCTGCTGGCACCTGAGGTGTCAGTGGAGTACCTGGGGCATCCGAGGGTACCTGGGGTGTCAGAGGTGTACCTGGGGTGTCAGAGGTGTAACTGGGAGTGTCAGTGGTGTACCTGGGAGTGTCATTGGTGTACCTGGGAGTGTCAGAGGTGTACCTGGAAGTGTCGGAGGTGTACCTGGAAGTTTCAGAAATGTTCCTGGGCGTGTCTGAGGTGTACCTGGGTGTGTCAGAGGTGTACCTGGGAGTGTCATAGATGCACCTGGGAGTGTCAGGGGTGTACCTGGGGTGTCTGAGGTGTCACCTGGGAGTGTCAGAGGTGTACCTGGGAGTGTCAGAGGGGTGTACCTGAGGAGCTGATAGGAGGAGGTGTACACCAAGAGTGTCAAATGTAGCTGGGGTGTCAGAGGGTGTACCTGGGGTGTCAGAGGTGTACCTGGGAGTGTCAGAGGTGTACCTGGGAGTGTCGCGGTGTACCTGGGAGTGTCAGAGGTGTACCTGGGAGTATCAGGAGGTGTACCTGGGTGTGTCAGAGGTGTACCTGGGGTGTCAGGGGTGTCCCTGCCAGTGTCAGAGGTGTACCTGGGAGTATCGGAGGTGTACCTGGGTGTGTCAGAGGGTGTACCTGGGGAGTGTCAGAGGTGTACCTGGGAGTGTCAGAGGGTATGCGGAGTGTCAGGGGTGTACCTGGGATTGTCAGGGATGTACCTGGGAGTGTCAGGGGTGTACCTGTGAGGTATCGGCGGTATATCTGGGAGTGTCGAGGTGTACCTGGCAGTGTCAGAGGTACCTGGCAGTGTCAGAGGTGTACCTCGGAGTGTCAGAGGTGTACCTGGGAGTGTTGGAGGTGTACCTAGGAGTGTCAGGGGTGTACCTGGGAGTGTCAGAGGTGTACCTGGGGTGTCAGAGGTGTACCTTGGAGTATCTGCTGTGTACCTGAGGTGTCAGTGGGTACCTGGGAGCATCAGAGGTACCTGGGAGTGTCAGGGGTGTACCTGGGAGTGTCAGAGGTGTAACTGGGAGTGTCAGTGGTGTACCTGGAGTGTCATTGGTGTACCTGGGGTGTCAGACGTGTACCTGGAAGTGTCGGAGGTGTACCTGGAAGTTTCAGAAATGTTCCTGGGCATGCAGGTGTACCTGGGTGTGTCAGAGGTGTACCTGGGAGTGTCATAGATGCACCTGGGAGTGTCAGGGTGTACCTGGAAGTGTCAGGGGTATACCTGGGAGTGTCAGAGGTGTACCTGAGAGTGTCAGAGTTCCTGGGAGCATCAGAGGAGTACCTGCTGTCAGAGGGGTGTACCTGGGAGAGTCAGCGGTGTACCTGGGAGTGTCAGTGGTTTTACCTGGGATTGTCTGAGGTGTACCTGGGAGTGTCAGGGTGTACCTGAAAGTGTCGGAGGTGCACAGAGGTGATAAAATGTAGCTGGGAGGTCTGGGAGGTGGACCCGGGAGTGTCAGAGGTGTCACAAATGTCAGGGTGTACCTGAGTGTCTGAGGTGTACCTGGGAGTGTCAGAGGTGTACCAGAAGTGTCGGAGGTGTACCTGGAAGTGTCAGAAATGTAGCTGGGAGTGTCAGAGGTGTACCTAGGAGTGTCAGGAGGTGTACCTGGGAGTGTCAGGGGTGTACCTGGGGTGTCAGCGGTGTACCTGGGAGTGTCAGAGAATGTACCTGGGGTATCAGGAGGTGTACCTGGGTGTGTCAGAGGTGTACCTGGGGTGTCAGAGGTGTACCTGCCAGTGTGCAGGTGTACCTGGGAGTATCGGAGGTGTACCTGGGTGTGTCAGAGGTGTACCGGGAGTGTCAGAGGTGTACCTGGGGTGTCAGAGGTGTACCTGGGGTGTCAGGGGTGTACCACCGAGTTGTCAGGGAGTGGTGTAGGGGTCCTGTGAGTATCGACTCAGTGTGAGGTACCTGGCGAGTGTCGAGATGTACCTGGCAGTGTCAGAGTGTACCTGGGAGTGTCTGAGGTGTATCTGGGAGTGTCGGAGGTGTTCCTGGGAGTGTCAGGGGTGTACCTCGGAGTGTCAGAGGGTGTACCTGGGAGTGTTCAGAGGTGTACCTTGGAGTGTCAGAGATGCACCTGGGGTGTCAGGGGTGTACCTGAGTGTCAGGGGAGCCTGGGAGTGTCAGAGGTGTACCAAGTGTCAGAGGTGTACCTGGGGTGTCACAGGGATTGGTACCTGGGAGTGTCAGAGGTGTACCTGGGGTGTCTGGTGTGCCTGGGAGTGTGTGTACATGGGGTGTCATTGGTGTACCTGGGGTGTCAGAGGTGTACCTGGAAGTGTCAGAGGTACCAAGTGTAAAATATTCCTGGGAGTATCAGGGTGTACCTGAAGTGTCAGAGGTGTACCTGGGAGTGTCAGAGGGTGTACCGGAGTGTCAGGAGGTGTACCTGGGAGAGTCAGCAGTTGTACCAAGTGTCAGAGGTGGTTTACCTGGGAGTGTCTGAGGTGTACCTGGGAGTGTCAGAGGTGTACCTGAAATTGTCGGAGGTGTACCTGGGAGTGTCAGAAGTAGCTGGAGAGGAGGTGTCAGAGGTGTACCTGGGAGTGTCAGAGGTGTACCTGCGAGTGTCAGGGTGTACCTGGGAGTGTCAGAGGTGTACCTGGGAGTGTCAGCGGTGTACCTGGGAGTGTCAGAGGTGTACCTGGGGTATCGGAGGTGTACCTGGGTGTGTCAGAGGTGTACCTGGGAGTGTCAGAGGTGTACCTGCCAGTGTCAGAGGTGTACCTGGAGTATCAGGAGGTGTACCTGGGGTGTGTCAGAGGTGTACCTGGGGAGTGTCAGAGGTGTACCTGGGAGTGTCAGAGGTGTACCTGGGAGTGTCAGGGTGTACCACGGATTGTCAGGGGTGTACCTGGGAGTGTCAGGGGTGTACCTGTGAGTATCGGAGGTGTATCTGGGAGTGTCAGAGGGTGTACCTGGAAATGTTCCTGGGCGTGTCTGAGTTGTACCTGGGTGTGTCAGGGGGCACCTGGGAGTGTAGATACCTGGGAGTGTCGGGGTGTACCTGGAAGTGTCAGGGGTATACACCAGGAGTGTCAGAGGTGTGCCGGGAGTGTCAGAGGTGTACCTGGGAGTGTCTGAGAGGTGTGCCTGGGGTGTCAGGGTGTACCTGGGGTGTCTGAGGTGTGCCTGGGGATTGTCAGTGGTGTACATGGGAGTGTCATTGGTGTACCTGGGAGTGTAGAGGTGTGCCTGGAAGTGTGGAGGGCCTGGATGAAAATATGCACAGGAGTATCTGAGAGTTGTGCCTGGAAGTGTCGGAGGTGTGCCTGGGGTGTCCAGAGGTGTGCCTGGGAGTGTCTGGGGTGTACCTAGGGTGTCAGTGGTGTACCTGGGAGTGTCAGGGGTGTCCTGAGTGTAGGTGTGCCTGGGTGTGTCAGAGGAGTACCTGGGGCATCAGAGGTACCTGGGAGTGTCAGAGGTGTACCTGGGGTGAGAGGTGTGCCTGGGAGTGTCAGTGGTGTACCTGGGAGTATCAGAGGTGTGCCTGGGTGTGTCAGAGGTGTACCTGGGAGTGTCAGAGGTGTACCTGCCAGTGTCAGCGTGTGCCTGGCAGTGTCAGAGGATGCCTGGGAGTGTCTGTGGTGTACCTGGGAGTGTCAGGAGGGGTACCTGGGAGTGTCAGGGGTAAGCACCTGGGAGTGTCAGAGGTGAACCTGGGAGTGTCAGGGGTGTCCTGGGAGTGTCTGAGGTGTGCCTGGGAGTGTCAGAGGTGTACCTTGAGGTCTGGAGTGTACCTGCAATTGTCAGTGTGGGTACCTGGGGTGTCGAGAGGTGTACCTGGGGTGTCAGGGGTGTGCCTGGAAGTGTCAGAGGTACCTGGGGCATCAGAGGAGTACCTGGGAGCGTCAAGGTGTACCTGGGAGTGTCAGAGGTGTACCTGGGAGTGTCAGTGGTGTACCTGGGAGTGTCGTGTGGTTACCTGGGAGTGTCAGAGGTGTACCTGGAAGTGTCAGGTGTACCTGGAGTGTCAGAAATGTTCCTGGGAGTGTCTGGTGTACAGGGTGTAAGGAAGGTGTCCTGGGGAGTGTCAGAGGTGCACCTGGGAGTGTTAGGGGGTGGCCTGGGTGTGTCAGACGTGTACACAGGGGTGTCAGGGGTGTCCTGCCGGTGTCAGAGGTGTGCCTGGTGTCGGGGAGGTGTGTCCTGGCAGTGTCAGAGTGCCTGGGGGTGTGAGGTGTACCTGGAGTGTCAGAGGTGTACTTTGGAGTGCAGAGGTGACCCAGGGAGTGTCAGAGGAGTGGGAGTGTCAGAGGTGCACCTGGGGAAGTATGGAGGTGTCCTGGGAGGTGTACCTGGGAGTGTCAGAGGTGTACCTGGGAGTACCAGGAGTGTACCTGGGAGTGTCAGTGGTGCCTGGGGATTGTCAGGTGTGTGCAGGGAGTGTCAGGGGTGCACCTGGGAGTGTTGAGTGTACCTGGGAGTGTCTAAGGTGTGTCCTGGGTGTGTGCATGAGGTGTACCTGGGAGTGTCAGAGTTGTACCTGGGAGTGTCAGGTTTGCAGGGAGTGTCAGAGTTGTACTGGGGTGTCGAGAGGGTGTACCTGGAGTGCTAGAGGACAATTGTCAGTGGTGTACCTGGGAGTGTCAGGTGTGTGTACCTGGGAGTGTCGGAGGTGTACCTGGGTGTGCCAGGGTGTACCTAGGAGTGTCAGTGGTGTACCTGGGAGTGTCAGGTTTGTACCGGGGAGTGTGCAGGGTGTACCTGGGGGTGTCAGGGGTGTACGCTGGGAGCTAGGAGGTGTTCCTGGGGAGTGTCAGTGGTGTACCTCGGGTGTCAGGTGTGTACCGGGAGTGTCAGGAGGTGTACAAGTGTCAGAGGTGCACCTGGGAGTGTCTGTGAGGTGTACCTGGGAGGTGTCTGAGGTGTACCTGGGGGCGTCTGGGGTGTACCTGGGAGTGTCAGAGTTGTACCTGGGATTGTCAGAGGTGTACTGGGGAGTGTCTGGGGTGTGCCTGTCGGTATGTCTGAGGGTGTACCTGGAAGTGTCAGCGGTGTGCCTGGGAGTGTCAGGGGGTGTACCTGGGAGTGTCAGGGGGTGTGCCTGGGGTGTCAGAGGTGTACCTGGGGTATGCCTGTGTGCC
>NW_024734431.1:0-9095 GCF_018991925.1 Homarus americanus | reverse complement strand
GAGCAACGTTTTACCAAATGCTGCTTCAAAACACGAGGTGCCATATATATTTCATTAGCCCAATAAAGCACGCGGACCTCTTCATATAATCAACACCTCACCCCACGAGGATTCGAACCAACGATCTTCTAATTGTGACCGGGGAACGCTACCTCTGGGCCACCAGGACAATAAAGCAGTCCTAGACTTTGCTATATTTCACACAAAGCCTATTCAACGAGCTTATGGCGCCGTGAACCTCTAATGGGGACCACCCATGCCGCTTAGGTGATCAGAGCAACGTTTTACCAAATGCGGCTTCGAAACACGAGGATCCATATATATTTCATTAGCCCAATAAAGCACGCGGACTTCTACATATAATCAACAACTCACCCCACCAGGATTTGAACCCACGATCTTATAATTGTGACCGGGGGACGCTACCTCTGGGCCACAAGGACAATAAAAGCATTCCTAGACTCTGCTATATTTCACACAAAGCCTGTTCAACGGGCTTATGGCACCGTGAACCTCTAATGGGGACCACCTGTGCCGCTTTGGTGATCAGAGCAACGTTTTACCAAATCCGGCTATGAAACACGAGGATCCATATATATTTTATTAGCCCAATAAAGCACGCGGACTTCTACATATAATCAACACCTCACCCCACTAGGATTCAAACCCACGATCTTATAATTGTGACCGAGGAACGCTACCTATGGGCCACCAGGACACTATAAGCAGTCCTAGACTCTGTTATATTTCACACAAAGCCTGTTCAACGAGCTTATGGCGCTGTGAACCACTATAGGGGACCACCCGTGCCGCTTAGGTGACGAGAGCAACGTTTTACCAAATGCGGCTTCGAAACACGAGGATCCATATATATTTCATTAGCCCAATAAAGCAGGCGGACTTCTACATATAATCAACACCTCACCCCACCAGGATTTGAACCCACGATCTTATAATTGTGACGGGGAACGCTACTTATGGGCCACCAGGACACTATAAGCAGTCCTAGACTCTGTTATACTTCACACAAAGCCTGTTCAGCAAGATTATGGCGCCGTAAACCACTATAGGTGACGACCCGTGCCGCTTAGGTGATCAGAGCAACGTTTTACCAAATCCGGCCTGGAAACTCGAGGATCCATATATATTTCATTAGCCCAATAAAGCACGCGGACTTCTACATATAATCAACGCCTCACCCCACCAGGATTTGAAGCCACGATCTTATAATTGTGACTGGGGGAACGCTACCTCTGGGCCACCAGGACAATAAAACCAGTCCTAGACTCTGCTATATTTCACACAAAGCCTGTTCAACGAGCTTATGGCGGCGTGAACCTCTCATGGGGACCACCCGTGCCGCTTAGGTGATCAGAGCAACGTTTTACCAAATGCGGCTTCGAAACACGAGGATCCATATATATTTCATTAGCCCAATAAAGCACGCGGACTTCTACATATAATCAACACCTCACCCCACCAGGATTTAAACCCACAATCTTATAATTGTGACCGGGAACGTACCTCTGGGCCACCAGGACACTAAAAGCAGTCCTACACTCTGCTATATTTCACACAAAGCCAGTTCAACGAGCTTATGGCGCCATGAACCTCTAATGGGGAACACCAGTGCCGCTTAAGTGATCAGAGCAACGCTTTACCAAATGCGGCTTCGAAGCACGAGGATCCATATATATTTCATTAGCCCAATAAAGCACGCGGACTTCTTCATATAATCAACACCTCACCCCACAAGGATTCAAATCCACGATCTTATAATTGTGCCGGGGAACGCCACTCTCTGGGGCCACCAGGACACTAAAAGCAGTCCTAGACTCCTGCTATATTTCACACAAAGCCTGTTCAACGAGCTCATGGCTACTGAACCTCTAATGGGGACCACCAAGCCGCTTTTTAGGTGATCAGAGCAACGTTTTTACCAAATATGCTTCGAAACACGAGATCCATATATATTTCATTAGCCCAATAAAGCACGCGGACTTCTACATATAATCAACACCTCACGCCACCAGGATTCAAACCCACGATCTTATAATTGTGACCAGGCTATGCTACCTCTGGGCCAGCAGGACAATAAAAGCAGTCCTAGACTCTGGGCTATTTCACACAAAGCCTGTTCAACGACCTTATGGCGCCATGAACCTCTAATGGGGACCACCTGTGCCGCTTAGGTGATCGGAGCAACGTTTTACCAAATCCAGCTTCTAAACACGAGGATCAATATATATTTCATTAGCCCAATAAAGCACGCTTACTTCTACTTATAATCAACACCTCACCCCATCAGGATTTGAACCCACGATCTTATAATTGTGACCGGGGAACGCTACCTCTGGGCCACTAGGACAATAAAAGCAGTCCTAGACTCTGCTATATTTCACACAAAGCCTGTTCAACGAGCTTATGGCGCCGGGAACCTCTAATAGGGACCACCCGTGCCGCTTACGTGATCAGAGCAACGTTTTACCGAATGCGGCTTCGAAACACGAGGATCCATATATATTTCATTAGCCCAATAAAGCACGCGGACTTCTACATATAATCAACAACTCACCCCACAAGGATTTGAACCCACGATCTTATAATTGTGACCTGGGGACGCTACCTCTGGGCCACCAGGACAATAAAAGCATTCCTAGACTCTGCTATATTTCACACAAAGCCTGTTCAACGGGCTTATGGCACCGTGAACCTCTAATGGGGACCACCTGTGCCGCTTAGGTGATCAGAGCAACGTTTTACCAAATCCGGCTATGAAACACGAGGATCCATATATATTTTATTAGCCCAATAAAGCACGCGGACTTCTACATATAATCAACACCTCACCCCACTAGGATTCAAACCCACGATCTTATAATTGTGACCGAGGAACGCTACCTATGGGCCACCAGGACACTATAAGCAGTCCTAGACTCTGTTATATTCACACAAAGCTTCGTTCAACGAGCTTATGGCGCGAACTGAATTATAGGGGACCACCTGGTTGCTTTTTAGGTGACGAGAGCAACGTTTTACCAAATGCTTCGAAACACGAGGATCCATTTATATTTCATTAGCCCAATAAAGCACGCGGACTTCTACATATAATCAACACTCACCCCACCAGGATTCAAACCCACGATCTTATAATTGTGACCGGGGTATGCTACCTCTGGGCCACCAGGACAATAAAAGCAGTCCAAGTCTCTACTATATTTCACACAATGCCTGTTCAACGACCTTATGGCTCCATGAACCACTAATGGGGACCACCTGTGCCGCTTAGGTGATCAGAGCAACGTTTTACCAAAACAGGCTTCGAAACACGAGGATCCATATATATTTCATTAGCCCAATAAAGCACGCCATCTCCTTATATAATCAACGCCTCACCCCACCAGATCAGAAGCCACGCATCTTATAATTGCACTGGGGGATTCGCCATTTAAATACACCAGGACAATAGAAAACCAGTCCCAGACTTGCTATATTTCACACAAAGCCTGTTCAACGAGCTTATGGCGTTGTGAACCTCTCATGGGGACCACCCATGCCGCTTAGGTGATCAGAGCAACGTTTTACCAAGTCCGGCTTCGAAAAACGAGGATCCATATATATTTCATTAGCCCAATAAAGCACGCTGACTTCTACATATAATCAACACCTCACCCAACCAGGATTCAAACGCAAAATCTTATAATTGTGACCTGGGAATGCTACTCCCAAATACCAGGATATAAAAGCAACCAATTCCTACTATATTTCAATAATAAAAGCCAGTTCAACGACCTTATGGCGCCGTGAACCTCATGGGGGGAATCACTTTCAGTGCGAGGCATCAGAGCACGTTTACCAAATGCGGCTTCGAAACACGAGGAACCATATATATTTCATTAGCCCAATAAAGCACGCTGACTTCTACATATAATCAACGCCTCACCCCACCAGGATTTGAACCCATGATCTTATAAATGTGACCGGGGAACGCTACCCTGGGCCACTAGGACACTAAAAGCAGTCCTAGACTCCTGCTATATTTCACACAAAGCCTGTTCAACGAGCTCATGGCGCCGTGAACCTCTAATGGGGACCACCCGTGCCGCTTAGGTGATCAGAGCAACGTTTTACCAAATGCGGCTTCGAAACACGAGGATCCATATATATTTCATTAGCCCATTAAAGCACTCGGACTTCTACATATAATCAACACCTCACGCCACCAGGATTCACACCCACGATCTTATAATTGTGACCAGGCTATGCTACCTCTGGGCCAGCAGGACAATAAAAGCAGTCCTAGACTCTGTGCTATTTCACACAAAGCCTGTTCAACGACCTTATGGCGCCATGAACCTCTAATGGGGACCACCTGTGCCGCTTAGGTGATCGGAGCAACGTTTTACCAAATCCAGCTTCTAAACACGAGGATCAATATATATTTCATTAGCCCAATAAAGCACGCTTACTTCTACATATAATCAACACCTCACCCCATCAGGATTTGAACCCACGATCTTATAATTGTGACCGGGGAACGCTACCTCTGGGACACTAGGACAATAAAAGCAGTCCTAGACTCTGCTATATTTCACACAAAGCCTGTTCAACGAGCTTATGGCGCCGGGAACCTCTAATAGGGACCACCCGTGCCGCTTACGTGATCAGAGCAACGTTTTACCGAATGCGGCTTCGAAACACGAGGATCCATATATATTTCATTAGCCCAATAAAGCACGCGGACTTCTACATATAATCAACAATTCACCCCACAAGGATTTGAACCCACGATCTTATAATTGTGACCTGGGGACGCTACCTCTGGGCCACCAGGACAATAAAAGCATTCCTAGACTCTGCTATATTTCACACAAAGCCTGTTCAACGGGCTTATGGCACCGTGAACCTCTAATGGGGACCACCTGTGCCGCTTAGGTGATCAGAGCAACGTTTTACCAAATCCGGCTACGAAACACGAGGATCCATATATATTTTATTAGCCCAATAAAGCACGCGGACTTCTACAAATAATCAACACCTCACCCCACTAGGATTCAAACCCACGATCTTATAATTGTGACCGAGGAACGCTACCTATGGGCCACCAGGACACTATAAGCAGTCCTAGACTCTGTTATATTTCACACAAAGCCTGTTCAACGAGCTTATGGCGCTGTGAACCACTATAGGGGACCACCCGTGCCGCTTAGGTGACCAGAGCAACGTTTTACCAAATGCTGCTTCGAAACACTAGGATCCATATATATTTCATTAGCCCAATAAAGCAGGCGGACTTCTACATATAATCAACACCTCACCCCACCAGGATTTGAACCCACGATTTTATAATTGTGACGGGGAACGCTACTTATGGGCCACCAGGACACTATAAGCAGTCCTAGACTCTGTTATACTTCACACATAGCCTGTTCAGCGAGCTTATGGCGCCGTAAACCACTATAGGGGACCACCCGTGCCGCTTATGTGATCAGAGCAACGTTTTACCAAATCCGGCTTGGAAACTCGAGGATCCATATATATTTCATTAGCCCAATAAAGCACTCGGACTTCTACATATAATCAACACCTCACCCCACCAGGATTTGAACCCACGATCTTATAATTGTGACCGGCGAACGCTACCTCTGGGCCACCAGGACAATAAAAGCAGTCCTAGACTTTACTATATTTCAAACAAAGCCTGTTCAACGACCTTATGGCGCCATGAACCTCTAATGGGGACCACCGTACCGCATAGGTGATCAGAGCAACGTTTTACCAAATGCGGCTTCGAAACACGAGGATCCATATATATTTCATTAGCCCAATAAAGCACGCAGCTTCTACATATAATCAACACCTCACCCCACAAGGATTTGAAGCCACGATCTTATAATTGTGACCGGGGAACGCTACCTCTGGGCCACCAGGACAATAGAAGCAGTCCTAGACTCTGCTATATTTCACACAAAGCCTGTTCAACGAGCTTATGGCGCCGTGAACCTCTAATGGGGACCACCCGTGCAGCTTAGGTGATCAGAGCAACGTTTTACCAAATGCGGCTTCGAAACACGAGGATCCATATATTTTTCATTTGCCCAATAAAGCAAGCGGCTTCTACATATAATCAACACCTCACCCCACGGTTCCCAGACCCCCGATCTTTACAAATGTGACCGAGACACTTACCTCTAGACCTGGGACAATAAAAGCAGTCCTAGACTCTGCTATATTTCACAAAAAGCCTGTTCAACGAGCTTATGGCGCTGTGAACCTCTAATGGAGACCATCCGTGCCGCTTAGGTGATCAGAGCAAAGGATTTTTGCAAATCGACTTCAGGCACAGAGATCCGCCCTTATATTTCATCCTTCAATAGAACACGCAGACTTCTACATATAATCAACACCTCACTCCCACCGGTATTCAGACACGATCTTATAATTGTGACCAGAGGAACGCTACCTATATGGGCCTGAGACACTATAAACAGTCCTAGACTCTGTTATTTTCACTGGCTGTTCGGCAGGAAGCTTGTGACTGCCTGGCCCAGACCTTATACTTGGACACCCGTGCGCTTATGGTGATCGAAACAAAGCAACAAATACTGACGAAACGCATAGGATCCATATATGTTTCATTAGCCTAATAAAGCACGCGGACTTCAACATATAATCAACACCTCACCCTACCAGGATTTGAACCCACGAACTTATAATTGTGACTGGGGAACGCTACCTGTGGTCCACCAGGACAATAAAAGCAGTCCTAAACTCTGCTATATTTCACACAAAGCCTCTTTAACGAGCTTATGGCGCCATGAACCTCTAATAGGGACCACCCGTGCCGCTTAACTGATCAGAGCAACGTTTTACCAAATCCGGCTTGGAAACACGAGGATCCATATATATTTCATTAGCCCAATAAAGCACGCGGACTTCTACATATAATCAACACCTCACCCCACCAGGATTTAAACCCACGATCTTATAATTATGACCGGGGAACGCTACCTCTGGGCCACCATGATAATAAAAGCAGTCCTAGACTCTGCTATATTTCACACAAAGCCTGTTCAACGAGCTTATGGCGCCGTGAACCGCTAATGGGGACCACCCGTGCCGCTTAGGTGATCAGAGCAACGTTTTACCAAATGCAGCTTCAAAACACGAGGATCCATATATATTTCATATGCCCAATAAAGCACTCGGACTTCTATATATAATCAACACCTCACCCACTAGGATTTAAACCCACAATCTTATAATTGTGATCGGGGTATGCTACCTCTGGGCAACCAGGACAATAAAAGCAGTCCTAGACTCTACTATATTTCACACAAAGCCTGTAGACGAGATTATGGCGCTGTGAACCACTATAGGGGACCACCCGTGCCACTTAGGTGATCAGAGCAACGCTTTACCAAATGCAGTTCAAAACACGAGGATCCATATATATTTCATTTGCCCAATAAAGCACGCAGCTTCTACATATGATCAACACCTCACCCCACCAGGATTCGAACCCACGATCTTCTAATTGTGACCGGGGAACGCTACCACTGGGCCACCAGGACAATAAAAGCAGTCCTAGACTCTGCTATATGTCACACAAAGCCTGTTCAACGAGCTTAAGGCGCTGTGAACCTCTAATGGGGACCATCCGTGCCGCTTAGGTGATCAGAGTAACGTTTTACCAAATCCGGCTTAGAAACACAAGGATCCATATATATATATAATTCATTATCCCAATAGAGCACGCGGACTTCTACATATAATCAACACCACCGGCTCCACCGAGTTCAGACCCCGATCTTCTAGTGGGCGAGCCTTCCTATGGGCCTGAGAGACACTAAAAGCAGTCCTGAACTCTGTTATATTTCACAAAAAGCCTGTTCAATGAGCTTATGGCGCCGTGAACCTTTAATGGGGACCACCCGTGCCGCTTAGGTGATCAGAGCAACGTTTTACCAAATCCGGCTTCGAAACACGAGGATCCATATATATTTCATTAGCCCAATAAAGCAAGCGGACTTCTACATATAATCAACGCCTCACCCCACCAGGATTTGAGCCACGATCTTATAATTGTGACCGGGGAACGCTACCTCTGGGCCACCAGGACAATAAAAGCAGTCCTAGACTCTACTAAATTTCAAACAAAGCCTGTTCAACAAGCTTGTGGCGCCGTGAACCTCTCATGGGGACCACCAGTGCCGCTTAGGTGATCAGGACAACGTTTTTGCAAATCTTGACTGAAACACTGGGATCCATATATATTTCGTGTAATAAAACAAGCGACCTACATATAATCAACACCTCACCCTCAGTTGAACCGCGATCTTCTAATTGTGACCGAAACGCTACTCTGGGCCGCCAGGGACAAATAAAAAGCTTTGGTCCTGAACTCTGCTATATTTCTAAAAACTTCCCATTCCCGGCAGGCTTATGGCGCTGCTGAACGCATCAATAAGGGACCATCCGTGCCGCTGGTGATCGAGAAAAAGTTTTTCCAAATCCGGCTTCAAAACACAAGGATCCATATATATTTCATTAGCCCAATAGAGCACGCGGACTTCTACATATAATCAACACCTCACTCCACCAGGATTCGAACCCACGATCTTATAATTGTGACCGAGGAACGCTTACTATGGGCCACCAGGACACTAAAAGCAGTCCTAGACTCTGTTATTTTTCACAGAAAGCCTGTTCAACGAGCTTATGGCGCTGTGAACCACTATAGAGGACCACCCGTGCCGCTTAGGTGATCAGAGCAAAGTTTAACCAAATGCGGCTTCGAAACACTAGGATCCATATATATTTCATTAGCCCAATAAAGCATGCGGACTTCTACATATAATCAACACCTCACCCCACCAGGATTTAAACCCACGAGCTTATAATTGTGACCTGGAACGCGACCTCTGGGCCACCAGGACAATAAAAGCAGTCCTAGACTCTACTATATTACACACAAAGCATGTTCAACGACCTTATGGCGCCATGAACCTCTAATGGGGACCACCTGTGCCGCTTAGGTGATCAGAGCAACGTTTTACCAAATCCGGCTTGGAAACACGAGGATCCATATATAT
>NW_024734430.1:0-19648 GCF_018991925.1 Homarus americanus | reverse complement strand
CGGTTGAGTGTAACAAAGTCTCCTGATCGAGTATAACAAAGTCAACTGATCGCGTATAACACACCCCCTGATCAAGTATAACATATCCCCTGATCGTATATAACAAAGTCCCCTGGTCGAGATTGTAATGTCCCCTGATCGAGAATTACAAAGTCCCCTGGTCGAGTATAACAAAGTCTCCTGATGGAGTAAAAAAAGTCCAATGATCGAGTATAACAAAGTCCCCTGGTCGAGTATAACAAATTCACGTGATCGAGTATAACAAAGCCGCCTGATCGAGAATAAAAAAGTCCCCTGATCGAGTACAAAAAAGTCCCCTGATCGAGTATAACAAAGGCCCCCGGTTGAGTGTAACAAAGTCTCCTGATCGAGTATAACAAAGTCCCCTGGTCGAGTATAATAAAGGCCCCTCATGGAGTATAACAAAGTCTCATGATCTCGAATAACACAGTCCCCTGGTTCGAGTATAACAAAAGCCCTTGATCAAGTATAACAAAGGCCCCTCATCGAGTATAACAAAGTCCTCTAATCGAGTATAACAAAGGCCCCCTCATCGAGTCTACCAAAGGCCCCTCATCGAGTATAACAAAGTCACCTAATCGAATATAACAAAGTCCCTCATCGAGTATAACAAAGTCCCCTCATCGAATATAAGAAAGCCCCCTGATCGAATATAACAAAGTCCCCTGATCGAGTATAACAAAAGCTCTTGATCGAGTATAACAAACTCCCCTGGTCGAGTATAATAAATTTCCCTGATCGAGTATAACTAAGTCTCATGATCGAGTATAACAAATTCCCCTGGTTCGAGTATAACAAAATCCCCTGGTATGGTATAACAAAGACCCCTCATCGAGTAAACAAGCGGCTCTGATCGAGTATAACAAAGTCCCCTGATAGAGTTTAACAAAGTCCCATGGTCGAGTATAACAAAGTCACCTGATCGAGTATAACAAAGGCCACCGGTTGAGTATAACAAAGCCTCCTGATCGAGTATAAAAAAGTCCCCTGGTCGAGTATAACAAAGTCCCCTGATCGAGTATATCAAAGCCCCCTCATCGAGTATATCAAAGCCCCCTCATCGAGTATAACAAAGTCCCCTAATCGAGTATAACAAAGTCCTCTGGTCGACTATAACAAATTCCCCTGGTCGAGAATTACAAAGTCCCCTGATCGAGTATAACAAAGTCCCCTGGTCGAGTAAAACAAAGTCCCCTGATCGAGTATAACAAAGTCCCCTGGTCGAGTATAACAAAGTCCCCTGATCGAGTATATCAAAGCCCCCTCATCGAGTATAACAAAGTCCCCTTTTCGAGTATATCAAAGGCCACCGGTTGAGTATAACAAAGCCTCCTGATCGAGTATAAAAAAGTCCCCTAATCGAGTATAACAAAGTCCCCTGGTCGAGTATATCAAAGCCCCCTGATCGAGTATAACAAAGTCCCCTGATCGAGTATAACAAAGTCCTCTGGTCGAGCATAACAAAGGCCCCTGATCGAGTATAACAAAGTCCCCTGATCGAGTATAACAAAGTCCACTGGTCGAGTAAAACAACGTCCCCTGATCGAGTATAACAAAGTCCCCTTATCGAACATAACAAAGGCCCCTGGTCGAGTATAACAAAGCCCCCCTGATCGAATATTACAAAGTCCAGTGATCAAGTATAACAAAGTCCCCTGATCGAGTATAACAAAGTCCCCTGATGAGAATTGATCAAAGTCTCGATCGTATAATGTCCTCATCGAGTATAACAAAGTCCCCTGGTCGAGTATAGCAAAGTCCCCTTATCGAGTATAACAAAGTCCCCTAGTCAAGTATTACAAATTCCCCTGATCGAGTATAACAAAGTCCCCTGGTCGAGTATAACAAAGTCTCCTGATCGAGTATAACAAAGGCCCTGATCGAGTATAACAAAGTCCCCAGATCGAATATAACAAATTCCCCTGGTCGAGTATAACAAAGTCCCCTGATCGAGTACAACAAAGTCTCTTGATCGAGTATAACAAAGGCCCCCGTTTGAGTATAATAAAGTCTCTTGATCGAGTATAACAAAGTCCCCTGATCGAGTATAACACATCCCCTGATCGAGTATAACAAAGCCCAATCATCGAGTATAACAAAGTCCCCTGAAGGGGTATAACAAAGTCCCCTGATCGAGTATAACAAAGTCCCCTGATCGAGGATAACAAAGTCCCCTGATCGAGGATAACAAAGACCCCTAATCGAGTATAACAAAGTCCCCTGATCGAGAATAACAAAGTCCCCTGGTCGAGTATAACAAAGTCTCCTGATGGAGTAAAAAAAGTCCAATGATCGAGTATAACAAAGTCCCCTGGTCGAGTATAACAAATTCCCGTGATCGAGTATAACAAAGCCGCCTGATCGAGAATAAAAAAGTCCCCTGATCGAGTACAACAAAGTCCGCTGATCGAGTATAACAAAGGCCCCCGGTTGAGTGTAACAAAGTCTCCTGATCGAGTATAACAAAGTCCCCTGATCGCGTATAACACACCCCCTGATCGAGTATAACATATCCCCTGATCGTATATAACAAAGTCCCCTGGTCGAGATAGAAATGTCCCCTGATCAAGGATAACAAAGCCCACTGATCGAGTATAACAAAGTCCCCTGATCGAGCACAAAAAAGTCCGCTGGTCGGGTATAACAAATCCCCTCATCGAGAATAGCAAAGTCCCTTGATCGAGAATACCAAAGCCCCCTGGTCGAGTATAATAAAGGCCCCTCATGGAGTATAACAAAGTCTCATGATCTCGAATAACACAGTCCCCTGGTTCGAGTATAACAAAAGCCCTTGATCAAGTATAACAAATGCCCCTCATCGAGTATAACAAAGTCCTCTAATCGAGTATAACAAAGGCCCCTCATCGAGTCTACCAAAGGCCCCTCAACGAGTATAACAAAGTCACCTAATCGAATATAACAAAGTCCCTCATCGAGTAAAACAAAGTCCCCTCATCGAATATAAGAAAGCCCCCTGATCGAATATAACAAAGTCCCCTGATCGAGTATAACAAAAGCCCTTGATCGAGTATAACAAACTCCCCTGGTCGAGTATAATAAATTTCCCTGATCGAGTATAACTAAGTCTCATGATCGAGTATAACAAATTCCCCTGGTTCGAGTATAACAAAATCCCCTGGTATGGTATAACAAAGACCCCTCATCGAGTAAACAAGGGGCTCTGATCGAGTATAACAAAGTCCCCTGATAGAGTATAACAAAGGCCACCGGTTGAGTATAACAAAGCCTCCTGATCGAGTATAAAAAAGTCCCCTGGTCGAGTATAACAAAGTCCCCTGATCGAGTATATCAAAGCCCCCTCATCGAGTATAACAAAGTCCCCTAATCGAGTATAACAAAGTCCTTTCGTCGACTATAACAAAGTCCCCTGGTCGAGAATTACAAAGTCCCCTGATCGAGTATAACAAAGTCCCCTGATCGAGTATATCAAATCCCCTTCATCGTGTATACCAAGATCCCCTGATCGAGTATAACAAATTCCCCTGGTCGAGTAAAACAAAGTCCCCCTGGTTGAATATAACAATGGCTCATGATCGTGTATAACAAAGGCCTCTCATCGAGTATAACAAAGGCCCCTCTTCGAGTCTAACAAAGTCCCCTGATCGATTATGACAAAGGCCCTTGATCGAGTATAAGAAAGCCCAATTATCGAGTATAACAAAGTCCCCTGATCGAGTATAACAAAGTCCCCTGGTCGAGGAAAACAAAGCCTCCTGATCAAGTATAACAAAGTCCCCTGATTGAGCATAACAAAGTCCCCTGATTGACCATAACAAAGGCCCCTGGTCGAGTAAAACAAAGGCCCCTAATCGAATATAACAAAGCCCTTTGATCGAGTATAACAAAGACCACTGGTCGAGCATAACAAAGGACCCTGGTCGAGTATAACAAAGTCTCCTGATCGAGTATAACAAAGCCCAATCATCGAGTATAAGAAAGTCCCCTGATTGAGTATAACAAAGTCCCCTGATCGAGTATATCAAAGCCCCCTGATCGAGTATAACAAAGTCCCCTGATCGAGTATAACAAAGTCCCCTGATCGAGTATAACAAAGTACCCTGGTCATGTAAAACAAATTCCCCTGATCGAGAATAACAATGGCCCCTGATCGAGTATAACAAAGCCCCCTTATCGAGCATAACAAAGGCCCCTGGTGGAGTATAACAAAGTCTCCTGATCGAGTATAACAAAGCCCAATCATCGAGTATAAGAAAGTCCCCTGATCGAGTATAACAAAGTCCCCTGGTCGAGTATAACAAAATCCCCTGATGGAGTATAACAAAGACCCTGATGGAGTATAACAAAGACCCCTGATCAAGGAAAACAAAGCCCCCTGATCGAGTATAACAAAGTCCCCTCATTGAGTATAACACATCCCCTGAACGAGTATAACATATCCCCTCTTCGTGTATAACAAAGTTCCCTGGTCGAGTATAGTAATGTCCCCTAATCGAGTATAACAACGGCCACTGATCGAGTATAACAAAGTCCCCTTATCGAGCATAACAAAGGCCTCTGCTCGAGAATAACAAAGCCCCCCTGATCGAATATTACAAAGTCCTCTAATCAAGTATAACAAAGTGCCCTGATTGAGTATAACAAAGTCCCCTAGTCGAGTATAACAAAGGCCCCTGATGGAGTATAACAAAGACCATGATGGAGTATAACAAAGTCCCCTGATCGAGGAAAACACAGCCCCCTGATCGAGTATAACAAAGTTCCCTGATCGAGTATAACAAAGCACCCTGGTCGGGTTTAACAAAGCCCCCTGATCGAGTATAACAAAGACCCCTGATCGAGTATAACAAAGTCCCCTGATTGAGTATAATAAAGCCCCCATACCGAGTATAACAAAATCCCCTGATCGAGTATATCAAACCCCCCCTGGTCGAGTATAATAAAGGCCCTGATCGAGTGTAACAAAGTCTCATGATCGAGTATAACAAATTCCCCTGGTTCGAGTATAACAAAAGCCCCTCATATAGTATAACGAAGGCCTCTGATCGAGCATAACAAAGGCCCCTGGTCGAGTATAACAAAGCCCCTGATCAGGTATAACAAAGTCCCCTGATCGAGAATAACAAAGGCCCCTAATCGAGTCCAACAAAGTCCCCTGATTGAGTTTAGCAAAGGCCCTTGATCGAGAATAACAAATGTCCCTCATCGAGTATAACAAAGTCACCTAATCGAATATAACAAAGCCCCCTGATCGAGTATAACAAAGTCCCCTGGTTGAATATAACAATGGCCCATGATTGAGTATAACACAGGCCCCTCATCGAGTATAACAAAGGCCCCTGGTGGAGTATAACAAAGTCTCCTGATCGAGTATAACAAAGCCCAATCATCGAGTATAAGAAAGTCCCCTGATCGAGTATAACAAAGTCCCCTGGTCGAGTATAACAAAATCCCCTAATGGAGTATAACAAAGACCCTGATGGAGTATAACAAAGACCCCTGATCAAGGAAAACAAAGCCCCCTGATCGAGTATAACAAAGTCCCCTCATTGAGTATAACACATCCCCTGAACGAGTATAACATATCCCCTCTTCGTGTATAACAAAGTTCCCTGGTCGAGTATAGTAATGTCCCCTAATCGAGTATAACAACGGCCACTGATCGAGTATAACAAAGTCCCCTTATCGAGCATAACAAAGGCCTCTGCTCGAGAATAACAAAGCCCCCCTGATCGAAAATTACAAAGTCCTCTGATCAAGTATAACAAAGTGCCCTGATTGAGTATAACAAAGTCCCCTAGTCGAGTATAACAATGGCCCCTGATGGAGTATAACAAAGACCATGATGGAGTATAACAAAGTCCCCTGATCGAGGAAAACACAGCCCCCTGATCGAGTATAACAAAGTCACCTGATCGAGTATAACAAAGCACCCTGGTCGGGTATAACAAAGCTCCCTGATCGAGTATAACAAAGACCCCTGATCGAGTATAACAAAGTCCCCTGATTGAGTATAATAAAGCCCCCATACCGAGTATAACAAAATCCCCTGATCGAGTATATCAAACCCCCCTGGTCGAGTATAATAAAGGCCCTGATCGAGTGTAACAAAGTCTCATGATCGAGTATAACAAATTCCCCTGGTTCGAGTATAACAAAAGCCCCTCATATAGTATAACAAAGGCCTCTGATCGAGCATAACAAAGGCCCCTGGTCGAGTATAACAAAGCCCCTGATCAGGTATAACAAATTCCCCTGATCGAGAATAACAAAGGCCCCTAATCGAGTCTAACAAAGTTCCCTGATTGAGTTTAGCAAAGGCTCTTGATCGAGAATAACAAATGTCCCTCGTCGACTATAACAAAGTCACCTAATCGAATATAACAAAGCCCCCTAATCGAGTATAACAAAGTCCCCTGGTTGAATATAACAATAGCCCATGATTGAGTATAACAAAGGCCCCTCATCGAGTATAACAAAGGCCCCTCATCGAGTCTAACAAAGTCCCCTGGTCGAGTATATCAAAGCCCCCTGATCGAGTATAACAAAGTCCCCTGATCGAGTATAACAAAGTCCTCTGTTCGAGCATAACAAAGGCCCCTGATCGAGTATAACAAAATCTCCTGATCGAGTATAACAAAGTCCCCTGGTTGAGTAAAACAAAGTCCCCTGATCGAGTATAACAAAGTCCCCTTATCGAGCATAACAAAGGCCCCTGGCCGAGTATAACAAAGCGCCCCTGATCGAATATTACAAAGTCCAGTGATCAAGTATAACAAAGTCCCCTGATCGAGTATAACAAAGTCCCCTGGTCGAGTATAACAAAGACCCCTGATGGAGTATAACAAAGACACTGATGGAATATAACAAAGTCCCCTGATCAAGGAAAACAAAGCCCCCTGATCGAGTATAACAAAGTCCCCTGATCGAGTATGACAAAGTCCATTGATCGAGGATAACAAAGGCCCCTGATCGAGAAAAACAAAGGCCTCCGTTTGAGTATAACAAAGCCCAGTGATCGAGTATAACACATCCCCTGATCGAGTATAACATATCCTCTGATCGTGTATAACAAAGTTCCTGGTCGAGTATAGTAATGTTCCCTGATCGAGTATAACAAAGCCTCCTGATCGAGTATAACAAAGTCCCCTTGTCGAGTATAACAAAGTCCCCTGATCGAGTATAACAAAGTCCTCTGATCGAGTATAACAAAGTCCCCTAATGGAGTATAACAAAGGCCCTTGATCGAGTATAATAAAGGCCATTAATCGATTTTAACAAAGTCCCCCGATCGAGTATAACAAAGTCCTCTGATCGTGTATAATAAAGTCCCCCAATCGAGTATAACAAAGGCTCCTGATCGAGTATAACAAAGTCCCCTGGTCGAGTATAACAAAGTCCCCTTATCGAGTATAACAATGTCCCCTAGTCAAGTATTACAAATTCCCCTGATCGAGTATAACAAAGTCCCCTGGTCGAGTATAACAAAGTCTCCTGATCGAGTATAACAAAGGCCCTGATCGAGTATAACAAAGTCCCCTGATCGAGTACAACAAAGTCTCCTTATCGAGTATAACAAAGGCCCCCGTTTGAGTATAATAAAGTCTCCTGATCGAGTATAACAAAGTCCCCTGATCGAGTGTAACACATCCCCGGATCGACTATAAGAAAGCCCAATCATCGAGTATAACAAAGTCCCCTGAAGGAGTATAACAAAGTCCCCTGAACGAGTATAACAAAGTCCCCTGATCGAGTAAAACAAAGTCCCCTGGTCAAGTATAACAAAGTCCCCTGATCGAGGATAACAAAGCCCCCTAATCGAGTATAACAAAGTCCCCTAATCGAGAATAACAATTCCCCTGGTCGAGTATAACAAAGTCCCCTGGTCGAGTATAACAAAGTCTCCTGATGGAGTAAAAAAAGTCAAATGATCGAGTATAACAAAGTCCCCTGGTCGAGTATAACAAATTCCCGTGATCGAGTATAACAAAGCCGCCTGATCGAGAATAAAAAAGTCCCCTGATCGAGTACAACAAAGTCCCCTGATCGAGTATAACAAAGGCCCCCGGTTGAGTGTAACAAAGTCTCCTGATCGAGTATAACAAAGTCCCCTGATCGCGTATAACACATCCCCTGATCGAGTATAACATATCCCCTGATCGTATATGACAAAGTCCCCTGGTCGAGATAGTAATGTCCCCTGATCGAGAATAACAAAGCCCACTGATCGAGTATAACAAAGTCCCCTGATCGAGCACAAAAAAGTCCGCTGGTAGAGTATAACAAATCCCCTCATCGAGAATAACAAAGTCCCTTGATCGAGAATATCAAAGCCCCCTGGTTGAGTATAATAAAGGCCCCTAATGGAGTATAACAAAGTCTCATGATCTCGAATAACACAGTCCCCTGGTTCGAGTATAACAAAAGCCCTTGATCAAGTATAACAAAGGCCCCTCATCGGGTATAACAAAGTCCTCTAATCGAGTATAACATAGGCCCCTCATCGAGTCTACCAAAGGCCCCTCATCGAGTATAACAAAGTCACCTAATCGAATATAACAAAGTCCCTCATCGAGTATAACAAAGTCCCCTCATCGAATATAAGAAAGCCCCCTGATCGAATATAACAAAGTCCCCTGATCGAGTATAACAAAAGCCCTTGATCGAGTATAAAAAAGTCCCCTGGTCGAGTATAATAAATTTCCCTGATCGAGTATAACTAAGTCTCATGATCGAGTATAACAAATTCCCATGGTTCGAGTATAACAAAATCCCCTGGTATGGTATAACAAAGGCACCTGATCGAGTAAACAAGCGGCTCTGATCGAGTAGAACAAAGTCCCCTGATAGAGTATAACAAAGTCCCATGGTCGAGTATAACAAAGTCACCTGATCGAGTATAACAAAGGCCACCGGTTGAGTATAACAAAGCCTTGATCGCAAAAAAGTCCCCTGGTCGAGTATAACAAAGTCCCCTCATCGAGTATAACAAAGTCCCCTAATCGAGTATAACAAAGTCCCCTGGTCGACTATAACAAAGTCCCCTGGTCGAGTATTACAAAGTCCCCTGATCGAGTATAACAAAGTCCCCTGATCGAGTATATCAAATCCCCTTCATCGTGTATACCAAGATCCCCTGATCGAGTATAACAAATTCCCCTGGTCGAGTATAACAAAGTCCCCCTGGTTGAATATAACAATGGCCTGGCGATCGAGGCAGCGCCTCATCGGTAAACAAGCGGTTCTGATCATATAATAAAGTCCCCATAGAGTATAACAAAGCCTCTGATCGAAAGATAACAGCACCACTGGTCGATACCAAAGGACCCTGGTCGAGTATAACAAAGTCTCCTGATCGAGTACAGCCCAACTCATCGAGCAGGCAGAAAGCCCTCTGATCGAGTGGCAACAAAGTCCCCTGATCGAGTAATGTCAAAGCCCTGATCGAGTATAACAAAGTCCCCTGATCGAGTATAACAAAGTCCCCTGATCGAGTATAACAAAGTACCCTGGTCGAGTAAAACAAAGTCCCTTGGTCGAGAATAACAATGGCCCCTGATCGAGTATAACAGAGTCCCCTTATCGAGCATAACAAAGGCCCCTGGTCGAGTATAACAAAGCCCCCCTGATCGAATATTACAAAGTCCCTGATCGAGTATAACAAAGTCCCTAGATCGAGTATAACAAAGTCCCCTGGTCGAGTAAAAAAGACTCCTATTCGAGTATAACAATGTCCCCATATCGAGTATAACAAAGTCCCCTGATCGAGTATAACAAAGACCCCTGATCGAGTATAACAAAGTCTCCTGATCGAGTAAAACAAAGTCCCCTGGTCGAGTATAACAAAGTCCCCTGGTCGAGGATAACAAAGCCCCCTGACCGAGTATAACAAAGTCCCCTGTTCGAGCACAAAAAAGTCCGCTGGTCGAGTATAACAAATCCCCTCATCGAGAATAACAAAGTCCCTTGATCGAGAATATCAAAGCCCCCTGGTCGAGAATAATAAAGGCCCCTCATGGAGTATAACAAAGTCTAATGATCTCGAATAACACTGTCCCCTGGTTCGAGTATAACAAAAGCCCTTGATCAAGTATAACAAAGGCCCCTCATCGCGTATAACAAAGTCCTCTAATCGAGTATAACAAAGGCCCCTCATCGAGTCTACCAAAGGCCCCTCATCGAGTATAACAAAGCCACCTAATCGAATATAACAAAGTCCCTCATCGAGTATAACAAAGTCCCCTCATCGAATATAAGAAAGCCCCCTGATCGAATATAACAAAGTCCCCTGATCGAGTATAACAAAAACCCTTGATCGAGTATAAAAAAGTCCCCTGGTCGAGTATAATAAATTTCCCTGATCGAGTATACCTAAGTCTCATGATCGAGTATAACAAATTCCCATGGTTCGAGTATAACATAATCCCCTGGTATGGTATAACAAAGGCCCCTGATCGAGTAAACAAGCGGCTCTGATCGAGTATAACAAAGTCCCCTGATAGAGTATAACAAAGTCCCATGGTCGAGTATAACAAAGTCACCTGATCAGGTATAACAAGGCCACCGGTTGAGTATAACAAAGGCCCCTCATCGAGTATAACAAAGTCCTCTAATCGAGTATAACAAAGGCCCCTCATCGAGTCTACCAAAGGCCCCTCATCGAGTATAACAAAGCCACCTAATCGAGTATAACAAAGTCCCCTGGTCGACTATAACAAAGTCCCCTGGTCGAGTATTACAAAGTCCCCTGATCGAGTATAACAAAGTCCCCTGATCGAGTATATCAAATCCCCTTCATCGTGTATAACAAGGTCCCCATATCGAGTATAACAAAGTCCCCTGGTCGAGTATAACAATGTCCCCTGATCGAGTATAACAAAGTCTCCTGATCGAGTATAACAAAGGGTCCCGTTTGAGTATAATAATGTCTCCTGATCGAGTATAACAAAGTCCCCTGATCGAGTATAACACATCCCCGGATCGAGTATAACAAAGCCCAATCATCGAATATAACAAAGTCCCCTGAAGGAATATAACAAAGTCCCCTGATCGAGTATAACAAAGTCCCCTGATCGAGTAAAACAAAGTCCCCTGGACAAGTATAACAAAGTCCCCTTATCGAGGATACCAAAGCCCCCTGATCGAGTATAACAAAGTCCCCTGATCGAGAATAACAAAGTCCCCTGGTCGAGTATAACAAAGTCTCCTGATGGAGTAAAAAAGTCCAATGATCGAGTATAACAAAGTCCCCTGATCGAGTATAACACATCCCCTGACCGAGTATAACATATCCCCTGATCGTATATAACAAAGTCCCCTGGTCGAGATAGTAATGTCCCATGATCGAGTATAGCAAAGCCCCTCATCGAGTATGACAAAGGCCCCTCATGGAGTATAACAAAGACAGCTGATGGAGTATAACAAAGTCCCCTGGTCGAGTATAACAAAGGCCCCTCATCGAGTATAAGAAAGCCCCCTGATCGGATATTACAAAGTCTCTGATCGTGTATAACAAAGTCCCCAGATCGAGTATAACAAAGTCTCCTGGTCGAGTAAAAAAAGACTCCTATTCGAGTATAACAAAGTCTTCTGATCGAGTATAACAATGTCCCCTGATCGAGTATAACAAAGTCCCCTGATCGAGTATAACAAAGACCCCTGATCGAGTATAACAAAGTCCCCTGATCGAGTAAAACAAAGTCCCCTGATCGAGTACAACAAAGTCCGCTGGTCGAGTATAACAAAGTCTCCTGATCGAGTATAACAAAGTCCAATGTTCGACTATAACAAAGTCCCCTGGTCGAGTATAACAAATTCCCCTGGTCGAGTATAACAAAGTCCCCTGGTCGAGTATAACAAACGTCCCCAGGTCGAGTATAACAAATTCCCCTGATCGAGTATAACAAAAGCCCTGATCGAGCATAACAAAGTCCCCTGATCGAATATAACAAATTCCCCTGGTTCGAGTATAACAAAAGCCTTTGATATAGTGTAATAAAGGCCCCTGATCGATTATAACAAAGGCCCCTATTCGAGTATAACAAAGTCTCCTGATCGAGTAAAACAATGTCCAATGATCGAGTATAACAAATTCCCCGGGTCGATTATAATAAAGTTCCCTGATCGAGTATTACAAAGTCCCATTGTCGAGCATAATAAAGTCCCCTGACCGAGCGTAACAAAGTCCCCTGATCGAGAGTATCAAAGCCCCCTGGTCGAGTACAGTATAATAAAGGCCCCTCATGGAGTATAACAAAGTCTCATGATCGAATATAACAAAGTCCCCTGGTTCGATTATAACAAAAGCCCATGATCGAGTATAACAAAGTCCCTTGCTCGAGAAAAGCAAAGTCCCCTCATCGAGTATAACAAAGTCCCCTAATCGAGTATAACAAAGACCAAACATCGAGTATAACAAAGTCCCCTGATCGATTATAACAAAGTCCCCTGATCGAGTATAACAAAGTCCCCTGATCGAGTATAACAAAGCCCCTGATCGAGAATAACAAAGTCCCCACATCGAGTAAAAAAAGTCCCCTGGTCGAGTATAACAAAGTCCCCTCATCAGGTATGACAAAGTCCCCTGATCGAGTATATCAAAGCCCCCTCATCGAGTATAACAATGTCCCCTGATCGAGTATAACAAAGTCCCCTGGTCGAGTATAACAAAGTCCCCTGATCGAGTACAACAAAGTCTCCTGATCGAGTATAACAAAGGGTCCCGTTTGAGTATAATAACTTCTCCTGATCGAGTATAACAAAGTCTCCTGATCGAGTATAACACATCCCTGGATCGAGTATAACAAAGCCCAATCATCGAGTATACAAAGTCCCCTGAAGGAGTATAACAAAGTCCCCTGATCGAGTATAACAAAGTCCCCTGATCGAGTATAACACATCCCTTGACCGAGTATAACATATCCCCTGATCGTATATAACAAAGTCCCCTGGTCGAGATAGTAATGTCCCATGATCGAGTATAACAAAGCCCCCTCATCGAGTATGACAAAGGCCCCTGATGGAGTATAACAAAGACAGCTGATGGAGTATAACAAAGTCCCCTGGTCGAGTATAACAAAGGCCCCTATCGAGTATAAGAAAGCCCCCTGATCGGATATTACAAAGTCCCTGATCGAGTATAACTATGTCTCCTGATCGAGCATAACAAAGTCCCCTGATCGAGTATAACAAAGACCCCTGATCGAGTATAACAAAGTCCCCTAATCGAGTATAACAAAGGCCCCTGATCGAGTATAACAAACTCCTCTGATCGAGCCTAACAAAGACCCCTGGTCGAGTATAACAAAACCACCTGATCGAATATAACAAAGTCCCCTGGTCGAGATAGTAATGTCCCCTGATCGAGGATAACAAAGCCCCCTGATCGAGTATAACAAAGTCCCCTGATCGAGCACAAAAAAGTCCGCTGGTCGAGTATAACAAATCCCCTCATCGAGAATAACAAAGTCCCTTGATCGAGAATATCAAAGCCCCCTGGTCGAGTATAATAAAGGCCTCTCATGGAGTATAACAAAGTCTCATGATCTCAAATAACACAGTCCCCTGGTTCGAGTATAACAAAAGCCCTTGATCAAGTATAACAAAGGCCCCTCATCGAGTATAACAAAGTCCTCTAATCAGAGTATAACCAGGCCCCTCATCAGGTCACCGAGCCCCTCATCGGGTATAACAAAAGCCACCTAATCGAATATATAAGTCCCTCATCGGTATAACAGAGTCCCCTCATCGAATATGAAAGCCCCCTGATAAGGTATAACTAAAGAGTCTCATGATCGGAGTATAACAAATTCCCATGGATTTAAAGTACTAACAAAAAATCCCCTGGTATGGTATAACAAAGCCCCTGATCAGGTAAACAAAGCGGCTCTGATCAGGTATAACCAAAGTCCCCTGGTCGACTATAACAAAGTCCCCTTGTCGAGTATTACAAAGTCCCCTGATCGAGTATAACAAAGTCCCCTGATCGAGTATATCAAATCCCCTTCATCGTGTATACCAAGATCCCCTGATCGAGTATAACAAATTCCCCTGGTCGAGTATAACAAAGTCCCCCTGGTTGAATATAACAATGGCTCATGATCGAGTATAACAAAGGCCTCTCATCGAGTAAACAAGCGGCTCTGATCGAGTATAACAAAGTCCCCTGATAGAGCATAACAAAGCCCTTAGATCGAGTATAACAAAGACCACTGGTCGAGCATAACAAAGGACCCTGGTCGAGTATAACAAAGTCTCCTGATCGAGTATAACAAAGCCCAATCATCGAGTATAAGAAAGTCCCCTGATCGAGGTATAACGAGTCCCTGATCAGTATATCAAAGCCCGCTGATCAGGTATAACAAAGTCCCTGATCAGGTATAACAAAGTCCCTGATCGAGTATAACAAAGTACTGGGTCGAGTATAACCAAAAAGCCCTAGTGGAATTATAAGCTTGAAGACTGATGGAGTCTTGTAACAGGGCCTGATCAAAGAAAATAAAAGCCCCCTGAATTAAAAATTATAGCAAAGTCCCCTCATCAGGTATAACACATCCCTGAACGGTATAACATATCCCTGTTCATTAATACAACAAGTTCTGGTCGAGTATAGTAATGTCCCTAATTACTTGGGTATAAACAAAGGCCACTGATCGGAGTATAACAAGTCCTTGTCAGGCATAACAAGGCCTCCTGTCAAGAATAACAAAGCCCCCCTGATCCCAGCCGTACAAAAGAGTCCCTGATCCAAGTATAAGCAAAGTCCCTGATTGAGTATAACGAGTCCCTGGTCGAGTATAACAAAAGCCCCTGATGGAGTATAACAAAGACCATGATGGAGTATAACAAAGGCCCTGATCGAGGAAAACACAGCCCCCTGATCGAGTATAACAAAGTCCCCTGATCGAGTATAACAAAGCACCCTGGTCGGGTATAACAAAGCCCCCTGATCGAGTATAACAAAGTCCCCTGATTGAGTATAATAAAGCCCCCATACCGAGTATAACAAAATTCCCTGATCGAGTATATCAAACCCCCCTGGTCGAGTATAATAAAGGCCCTGATCGAGTATAACAAAGTCTCATGATCGAGTATAACAAATTCCCCTGGTTCGAGTATAACAAATGCCCCTCATATAGTATAACAAACGCCTCTGATCGAGCATAACAAAGGCCCCTCGTCGAGTATAACAAAGCCCCCTGATCAGGTATAACAAAATCCCCTGATCGAGAATAACAAAGGCCCCTAATCGAGTCTAACAAAGTCCCCTAATTGAGTTTAGCAAAGGCCCTTGATCGAGAATAACAAATGTCCCTCATCGAGTATAAAAAGTCACCTAATCGAATATAACCAAGCCCCCTGATCGAGTATAACAAAGTCCCTGGTTGAATATAAGAAAGCCCCCTGATCGAATATAACAAAGTCCCCTCATCGAGTATAACAAAGGCCCCTCATCGAGTCTAACAAAGTCCCCTGATCGATTATGACAAAGGCCCTAGATCGAGTAAAACAAAGCCAAATCATCGAGAATAACTAAGTCCACTAATCGAGTATAACAAAGTCCCCTGGTCGAGTATATCAAAGCCCCCTGATCGAGTATAACAAAGTCCCCTGATCGAGTATAACAAAGTCCCTTATCGAGCATAACAAAAGGCCTCTGGTCGAGTATAACAAAGCCCCTGATCGAATATTACAAAGTCCAGTGATCCGTGTAAGCAAGTCCCCTGATCGAGTATAACAAAGTCCCCTGGTCGAGTATAACAAAGGCCCCTCATGCAGTATAACAAAGACCCTGATGGAGTATAACAAAGTCCATTGATCGAGTATAACACATCCCCTGATTAGGTATAACCTATCCCCTGATCGTGTATAACAAATTTCCCTGGTCGAGTATAGTAATGTCCCCTGTTCGAGTATAAGAAAGCCTCCTGATCGAGTATAACAAAGTCCCCTGGTCGAGTATAACAAAGTCCCTGATCGAGTATAACAAAGTCATCTGATCGAGTATAACAAAGTCCCCTAATCGAGTATAACAAAGGCCCTTGATCGAGTATAATAAAGGCCATTAATCGAGTTTAACAAAGTCCCTTGGTCGATGATAACAAAGCCCCTGATCGAGTAAAACAAAGTCCCCCGATCGAGTATAAGAAAGTCCTCTGATCGTGTATAACAAAGTCCCCCGATCGAATATAACAAAGTCCCCATGTCAAGTATTACAAATTCCCCTGATCGAGTATAACAAAGTCCCCTGGTCGAGTATAACCAAGGCCCCTGATCGAGAATAACAAAGTCCTCAGATCGAATATAACAAAGTCCCCTTATCGAGCATAACAAAGGCCCCTGGTCGAGCATAACAAAGCCCCCAGATCAAATAATACTAAGTCCCCTGATCAAGTATAACAAAGTCCCCTGATCGAGTATAACAAAATCCCCTGGTCGAGTATAACAAAGGCCCCTAATGGAGCATAACAAAGTCCCCTGATCGAGGAAAACAAGGCCCCTGATCGAGTAATACAAAGGCCCTTGATCGAGTATAACAAGGGCCCCTGCTCGAGTATAACAAAGCCCTTTCATCAGGTATAACAAAGTCCCCTCATCGAGTATAACAAAGTCCCCTGATCTAGTATAACAAAGTCCCTGATCGCGTATAACAAAGTCCCCTGATCGAGTATAACAAAGTCACCTGGTCGAGTATAACAAAGTCCCCTGATCGAGTACAACAAAGTCTCCTGATCGAGTATAACAAAGGCCCCCTTTTGAGTATAGTAAAGTCTCCTGATCGAGTATAACAAAGTCCCCTGATCGAGTATAACACATCCCCTGATCGAGTATAACAAAGCCCAATCATCGAGTATAACAAAGTCCCCTGAAGGAGTATAACAAAGTCCCCTGATCGAGTATAACAAAGTCCCCTGATCGAGTAAAACAAAGTCCCCTGGTCAAGTATAACAAAGTCCCCTGATCAAGGATAACCAATCCCCCTGATCGAGTATAACAAAGTCCCCTAATCGAGAATAACAAAGTCCCCTGGTCGAGTATAACCAATTCCCGTGATCGAGCATAACAAAGCCGCCTGATCGAGTATAAAAAAGTCCCCTGATCGAGTATAACAAAGGCCCCCGGTTGAGTGTAACAAAGTCTCCTGATCGAGTATAACAAAGTCCCCTGATCGAGTATAACACTGTAATAGGCCCCTGTCTCATCAACAGAACGTATTATATAAATGGGTCAATACATCTGATATTATATTCAGATTCACCACCCTGTAACTTTCCATTGTCTATGAGTAAGACATGAGATTGACACGTGAGCGGGCAACTTACCCAAGAGGGCGAGACCCATAGCTCAGCATTCCTGTAAGCACGCACTGCGATGCCCCTAAGCTTCAGTAGCTCACCTCAAGTCATATCGTAAGGACGTGACCTAACGTTTATCATACATAAACGCCGTCCCTTTCTCATTCACTCCTAGACAGTGAGACTTACGGTTGATATACACTCGGGAATTATATCTACAACCTTTTATAATAAAACAAAGGAACTACCGTTTGGGTTTCGTTACTTAAAACCCAAATATAAATATGTGTGAACGGACTGGTTAATTGGACAAGCAGCCGATTCATATAGGTGGCAAGCGGTGTGTACGGATTCTTCAAACTGGTAGTCGTATCATCCGTCTGTGTCTTGTGAAAAACAAGAAACCACACAGCAGTGACGCGTTACATAATCCGGGTGTTTAAAACTATATCCCGTATTGAGACGATATGTAGTGAGCGCTCCTTATCTCTGTCACATACAAATACGTGCAGAATTCGTAATATACAAATATTACAGCCTGTTGGTACATATCCAGATTGAGCCGGTTGAGATAGACTCCACTCAGCATTCCCTAGACATTACAGTGTTGCAGTGTTGAACAACAGTTTCGTAACCTGGAATTCAATTGGTATTTCACTAGCAGCTGGGCAGTATTGTTGTGTCGTCAGCGCGAATTACGAATTCCGGTGTCATCATACAGATCTCCATATATACGTGGTCTGTGTAGAATTGGCACACGGCAGTTTTCGCCAGCGAACGACCAGTGTGATAACCAATCATCTGTTTTCTGATCGCCGGAGGAGGAACTCACCTAAATCAAGTGGACTCGTCTCTCACCAAAGCAGAAGCGTCATCTCGTTGCCAAGGAAACCAGCAGCAGCGCACGCATCCTAGGAAGAGGCAACACCCACACTCCACTCAGAACTCTTGAAGGATCACACATTTTCTATACAGACGTACTCTGTATAAATAGGTATTTAAATTACATAGTTTTACACACATGAACACGTTCGAGAGATATCTTCACATCGATAGGTTCGTGGGATAGGATTATTTCAATGATAAAGTGTCGATTGTAAGATTAATGTATTGGAATCCTATAATTTACAGTAGTTTGTAAGTGTCTGTCTTCTTATTGATAGTTTAAAAATTAACTACAATTAATATTCATTTGTCTTGTAAATGAGAGGCAAGTGATCTACTTACTGTTAAGTATTCATTGACCCAAGGGGGCTAATAGATAATTTCTAAGTTTCCCATGTCTAATGTAGATGAAATCGAACGCCTAGCGCAACTATTTGCTGATAACCAACTCATCAATGATCAAGCCCAGACTGACATAGATTTTGAGTATGGAACACAGTTAAATGAGTCGGTAGGAAGTAGTGAGAAAGTTATAGACGAATCATTTGACGACTTAAACCGTCGTGCCCTACGGTCTGGTAATCACTATAGTACCTCACCTAAGTATACTAAAGCAGTTACCCCTGTTACAGGTGATAGTGTGTCTGTTGCTAAATCGGTAACAACCTTATTAACCCAGCCTTCTGTTAAGAGTAAGAATACTAACTCGCTTAATAACACTAAAATGACATCTTCTAACCCTCACACCCTACTAACACACCTACAGCTGATACTGTTATTAATATCATGCAGCGCGGCGAATGTTCGAAATTTCACGGGACAAGACGATTATAGGGTCGCACATTTTATTCGTGCATGTGAAGATAGCGTGCGCAATAGTCACATAACGACTGACGAAGATAAGAAAGCATATGTACGTTCCCATATAACGCAGGGTTCCTATGCAGGCAGTCGTTTAAATGCGTTTGGTTTACAAAGCCCTGACTATGAAAAGTTCAAGCGAACGCTAATTGGGATTATTGGGGATAGGTCACAGCTGGGCCAGCCGTCACAGATGCCACAGATGCCTCACTCTCAGACTCCTTACGCGACACACTTAGCTCCGATCGCTCCTCCCCGCCTAACATATAAACAGAAAACAGCGTTACGATGCGCACATTGTAATAAACGTGGCCACGTAATGGAAGATTGTTTTCAGCCCCGAGGTAATAGTGCAAACAAAGCCACACCCGGTGCAAAGCCATTCTCAAGGTCAAACAGAGAGGGAGCTAAAGCAGCACCTCCTCCTCCTACCCAGACAGCGCGCAAATGGTGCGCTCTTCACAAATCGACATCTCATAGTTCACATGAGTGCGATATACTAATAAAAGCTAGGGGAGTGGACCTAAGTGGAACGGAGGTGTCGTATAGGCGCAAGCAGAAACGTCCCCAGGACAAGTCATCGGGGGAAGACCAGCGCACACTACACC